>NC_057796.1:55288919-55297410 GCF_018294505.1 Triticum aestivum
CGAGGAGGCGGGGGGAGCTGGCGTCCTTATCCTCTCCGTCGCCGGCGAGGGGGTGCGGCGGGGACTGCCCCTGTTCTGACCCCGGTCGGGGGAACAGGGAAGGGGGCGAGTGGGAGAGGTGGGCTGGGCCGGGGGTCGGCCCAGTTGGGCCAGGGGTCCAGTGGGGGGGAGGGCCTTCTCCTTTTTTTTTCTTTTTCTTTGTCTGTTCTGTTTTCTGTTGTATTTTCTTTTTATTTATTTATTTTCTTTTTTGTTTTATTTCATTTAAAAGTATTTAGGTATTTTATAAAAATGTGTTTTCTCCACCATAATCACCAGTGTATTATTTGGCACCCACCGAACATTTTTGTTTAAATTTTTGAAAACTTTTATTTTCCACTTTAATTTTAATTGAAGTATGAATTAGGAGTTTGAAAAGAAATGTGTTTCAAATGTGAGCAAGCCCTGTTTAGCAACATGATTAGCTTAATCACAGAGGGTTACTGTAGCATGATCCTCAGGGTGTTACACTATGGCTAGTAAAATAGTTTATAAACCATAGAAAAGTTGTAATACAGTAGGTTTAACACCAATATAAATAAAGAATGAGTTCGTTACAGTACCTTCAAGTGGTCTTTTGTTTTCTTTCGCTAACGGAGCTCACGAGATTTTTTGTTAAGTTTTGTGTTGTGAAGTTTTCAAGTTTTGGGTGAAAGAATTTGATGGATTATGGAACAAGGAGTGGCAAGAGCCTAAGTTTGGGGATGCCCATGGCACCCCGAAGATAATCTAAGGACACCAAAAAGCCAAAGCTTGGGGATGCCCCGGAAGGCATCCCCTCTTTCGCCTACTTCCATCAGTAACTTTACTTGGAGTTATATTTTTATTCACCACATGATATGTGTTTTGCTTGGAGCGTCTTGTATGATTTGAGTCTTTGCTTTTTAGTTTACCACAATCATACTTGCTGTACACACCTTTTGAGAGAGCCATACATGATTTGGAAATTATTAGAATACTCTTTGTGCTTCACTTATATATTTTGAGTTATATAGTTTTGCTCTAGTGCTTCACTTATATCTTTTAGAGCACGGTGGTGGATTTGTTTTATAGAAACTATTGATCTCTCATGCTTCACTTAGATTATTTTGAGAGTCTTAAATAGCATGGTAATTTGCTTAAATAATCCTAATATGCTAGGTATTCAAGATTATTAAAATTTTCTTATGAGTGTGTTGAATACTAAGAGAAGTTCGATGCTTGATGATTGTTTTGAGATATGGAGGTAATAATATCAAAGTCGTGCTAGTTGAGTAGTTGTGAATTTGAGAAATGCTTGTGTTGAAGTTTGCAAGTGCCGTAGCATGCACGTATGGTAAACGTTATGTAACAAATTTGAAACATGAGGTGTTCTTTGATTGTCCTCCTTATGAGTGGCGGTTGGGGACGAGTGATGGTCTTTTCCTACCAATCTATCCCCCTAGGAGCATGCGCGTAGTGCTTGGTCTTTATGACTAATGTTGAGTCCATGGATTATACGCACTCTCACCCTTCCATCATTGCTAGCCTCTTCGGTACCGTGCATTGCCCTTTCTCATATTGAGAGTTGGTGCAAACTTCGCCGGTACATCCAAACCCCGTGATATGATACGCTCTTTCACACATAAACCTCCTTATATCTTCCTCAAAACAACCACCATACCTACCTATTATGGCATTTCCATAGCCATTCCGAGATATATTGCCATGCAACTTTCCACCATTCCGTTTATCATGACACATTCATCATTGTCATATTGCTTAGCATGATCATGTACTTGACATAGTATTTGTGGCAAAGCCACCGTTCATAATTCTTTCATACATGTCACTCTTGATTCATTGCATATCCCGGTACACCGCCGGAGGCATTCATATAGAGTCATACTTTGTTCTAGTATCGAGTTGTAACCATTGAGTTGTAAATAAATGGGAGTGTGATGATCATCATTTAATAGAGCATTGTCCCAAAAAAAGGCCAAAAAAAGAAGGCCCAAAAAAAAGAAATGAAAAGGAGCAATGCTACTATCCTTTTTTTCCACACTTGTGCTTCAAAGTAGCACCATAATCTTCATGATAGAGCGTCTCTTGTTTTGTCACTTTCATATACTAGTGGGAATTTTTCATTATAGAACTTGGCTTGTATATTCCAACAATGGGCCTCCTCAAGTGCCCTAGGTCTTCGTGAGCAAGCAAGTTGGATGCACACCCACTTAGTTTCTTTTGTTGAGCTTTCATACATTTATAGCTCTAGTGCATCCGTTGCATGGCAATCCCTACTCCGATCCTTGCATTAACATCAATTGATGGGCATCTCCATGGCTCATTGATTAGCCTCGTTGATGTGAGACTTTCTCCCTTTTTGTCTTCTCCACATAACCCCCATCATCATATTCTATTTCACCCATAGTGCTATGTCCATGGCTCACGCTCATGTATTGCGTGAAGGTTTATAAAGTTTGAGATTACTAAAGTATGAAACAATTGCTTGGCTTGTCATCGGGGTTGTGCATGATGAGAGCATTCTTGTGTGACGAAAATGGAGCATGAATAAACTATATGATTTTGTAGGGATGAACTTTCTTTGGCCATGTTATTTTGAGAAGACATAATTGCCTAGTTAGTATGCTTGAAGTATTATTATTTTTATGTCAATATGAACTTTTATCTTGCTTTCGGATCTGAATATTCATACCACAATTAAGAAGAATTACATTGAACTTATGCCAAGTAGCACTCCGCATCAAAAATTCTGTTTTTATCATTTACCTACTCGAGGATGAGCAGGAATTAAGCTTGGGGATGCTTGATATGTCTCCAACGTATCTATAATTTTTGATTGCTCCATGCTATATTATCTACTGTTTTGGACAATATTGGGCTTTATTATCCACTTTTATATTATTTTTGGGACTAACCTATTAACCGGAGGCCCAGCCCAGAATTGTTGTTTTTTCCTATTTCAGAGTTTTGCAGAAAAAGAACATCAAACGGAGTCCAAACGGAATGAAACCTTCGGGAGCGTGATTTTTGGAACGAACATGATCCAGGAGACTTGGACCCTACGTAAGAGAAGCTTCCAGGAGGCCACGAGGTAGGGGGGGGCGCCCTCCACCCTCGTGGGCCCCATGTTGCTCCACCGACGTACTTCTTCCTCCTATATATACCTACGTACCCCCAAACGATCAGATACGGAGCCAAAAACCTAATTCCACCGCCGCAACCTTCCATACCCATGAGATCCCATCTTGGGGCCTGTTCCGGAGCTCCGCCGGAGGGGCATCCATCACGGAGGGCTTCTACATCAACACCATAACCTCTCCGATGAAGTGTGAGTAGTTTACCTCAGACCTTCGGGTCCATAGTTAGTAGCTAGATGGCTTCTTCTCTCTTTTTGGATCTCAATACAATGTTCTCCCCCTCTCTCGTGGAGATCTATTCGATGTAATCTTCTTTTTGCGGTGTGTTTGTTGAGACCGATGAATTGTGGGTTTATGATCAAGATTATCTATGAACAATATTTGAATCTTCTATGAATTATTTTATGTATGATTGTTTATCTTTGCAAGTCTCTTCGAATTATCAGTTTGGTTTGGCCTACTAGATTGATCTTTCTTGCAATGGGAGAAGTGCTTAGCTTTGGGTTCAATCTTGCGGTGTCCTTTCCCAGTGACAGTAGGGGCAGCAAGGCACGTATTGTATTGTTGCCATCGAGGATAACAAGATGGGTTTTTTATCATATTGCATGAATTTATCCGTCTACATCATGTCATCTTGCTTAAGGCATTACTCTGTTTTCATGAACTTAATACTCTAGATGCATGCTGGATAGCGGTCGATGAGTGGAGTAATAGTAGTAGATGCAGGCAGGAGTCGGTCTACTTGTCTCGGACGTGATGCCTATATACATGATCATACCTAGATATTCTCATAACTATGCTCAATTCTGGCAATTGCTCAACAGTAATTCGTTCACCCACCGTAAAATACTTATGCTCTTGAGAGAAGACACTAGTGAAACCTATGGCCCCCGGGTCTATCTTCATTATATTAATCTTCCAACACTTATTTATTTCCTTTGCTTTTTACTTTGCTTTTGTTTTACTTTGCATCTTTATCATAAAAATACAAAAATATTATCCAATCATATCTATCAGATCTCACTCTCGTAAGTGATCGTGAAGGGATTGACAACCCCTTATCGCGTTGGTTGCGAGAAATTATTTGTTTTGTGTAGGTACGAGGGACTCGCGCGTAGCCTCCTACTGGATTGATACCTTGGTTCTCAAAAACTGAGGGAAATACTTACGCTACTTTGCTGCATCACCCTTTCCTCTTGAAGGGAAAACCAACGCAGTGCTCAAGAGGTAGCAATGACTTGTATCGCCCATAACTCACTTGTGTTCTACTCGTGCAAATAACATCTACGCATAAAACCTGGCTCGGATGCCACTGTTGGGGAACGTAGTAATTTCAAAAAATTTCCTACGCACACACAAGATCATGGTGATGCATAGCAACGAGAGGGGAGAGTGTTTTCCACGTAACCTCGTAGACCGAAAGCGGAAACGTTAGCACAACGCGGTTTCCGAATGTTTTTTCATAGCGAACCAAACTCCCGAGCAATCCATGGTGTTAACTCTTTCTGGATAGCAGTCAACGTATCAACAATTCCTTGCATGTCGTGGTTACTCTTATTTCTGCGCCAAGTCTCCAATACGAGATTATCATAATCCGTACGAGTTTGCTAGACATTTTCATACAAGAATTATTTAGCAGTACTTCGCCACCCAGCTGGCTGAATTTTAATCATCTCAGCTACCATAAAATAATGGTCAGGTTCTATGTCACTAACATGGCGAACACAGATGTCCTCATAACGCCGAAACAGATCCTCCGTAGCAAAAGCTCGGTCGAGTCTCGCTTTGACATTGGCTCCACCCGCCTTCCTGTTATCCCATGTGTAAACTACTCCATACCAAACAAGATCCTGGAGAGAACATTCATATGTTACTTTGCGAAACGCCCTCATTTGCCACTCTGGACGAGCTGATCTACCGAAGTGTTGTGAAGCAAATAGGGTTTCATTAAAATCACGCATACATAGCCATGCATCATGTGGCACAACATGCAAAGTACAGAGAAATGTCCAATTATGACGTCGATCCTGAACTCTTGGAGCACCATAAAAGCCTGTAAATCTCCATTCATCAAAAGAATTATGCACTGCTCACACCATTACATCGATGTGGCCGGGACTAAAATTCTTCAGGTCCACTGAAACCTCTCGTGACCAGAATAGCCCAAGACCACCACTCAAGCCATCATTGTCAACTGCGAATCATCCTCCAAACCCCAGAGTAGTTTGCAAATTTTCTACTCTATTTCCCCTAATCTTCGTTTCCATGACGAACAGAAGGGCGGGCACTTCTTGCGTCACCATATTGCGAAGCTCGCGAACTGCCTCGGGTTTTCCAAGCCCCCAACAGTTCCATCTCAAACAATTCATTCGGCTGGGTAACTACTAGCAGTCCCTGCCGAAGATTCAAAATTCGTTGGAGTTGGCTGTTGGGGAACGTAGTAATTTCAAAAAAATTCCTACGCACACACAGGATCATGGTGATGCATAGCAACGAGAGGGGAGAGTGTTGTCCATGTACCCTTGTAGACCGAAAGCGGAAGCGTTAGCACAACGCGGTTGATGTAGTCGTACGTCTTCACGATCCGACCGATCAAGTACCAAACGCACGACACCTTCGAGTTCAGCACACGTTCAGCTCGATGACGTCCCTCGAACTCCGATCCAGCCGAGCTTTGAGGGAGAGTTCCGTCAGCACGACGGCATGGTGACGATGATGATGTTCTACCGACGCGGGGCTTCGCTTAAGCACCGCTACGATATAATCGAGGTGGATTATGGTGGAGGGGGCACCGCACACGGCTAAGAGATCAAGAAATCAATTGTTGTGTCTCCAAGGGGTGCCCCCTCCCCGTATATAAAGGAGTGGAGGAGGGGGAGGGCCGGCCCTCTCTATGACGCGCCCTAGGAGGAGTCCTACTCCCACCGGGAGTAGGATTCGCCCCTTCCAAGTAGTAGGAGTAGGAGTCAAGGAAAGGGGAGACAGAAGAGAAGGAAGGAGGGGGCGCAGCCCCTCCCCTAGTCCAATTCGGACTAGGCCTTGGGGGGCGCCCAGCCTCTCCTCTCTCTTTCCCCTAAAGCCCAATAAGGCCCATATATACTCCGTGGCGAATTCCCGTAACTCTCCGGCACTCCGAAAAATACCCGAATCACTCGGAACATTTCTGATGTCCAAATATAGTCGTCCAATATATCGAACTTTACGTCTCGACCATTTCAAGACTCCTCGTCATGTCCCCGATCTCATCCGGGACTCCCAACTACCTTCGGTACATCAAAACACATAAACTCATAATATAACCGTCATCGAACTTTAAGCGTGCGGACCCTACGGGTTCGAGAACAATGTAGACATGACCGAGACACATCTCCGGTCAATAACCAATAGCGGAACCGGTATGCTCATATTGGCTCCCACATATTCTACGAAGATCTTTATTGGTCAAACCGCATAACAACATACGTTGTTCCCTTTGTCATCGGTATGTTACTTGCCCGAGATTCGATCGTCGGTATCTCAATACCTAGTCCAATCTCGTTACCGGCAAGTCTCTTTACTCGTTCCGTAACACATCATCCCGCAACTAACTCATTAGTTACAATGCTTGCAAGGCTTATAGTGATGTGCATTACTGAGTGGGCCCAGAGATACCTCTCCGACAATCGGAGTGACAAATCCTAATCTCGACATACGCCAACCCAACAAGTTCCTTCGGAGACACCTGTAGAGCACCTTTATAATCACCCAGTTACGTTGTGATGTTTGGTAGCACACAAAGTGTTCCTCCGGTAAACGGGAGTTGCATAATCTCATAGTCATAGGAACATGTATAAGTCATGAAGAAAGCAATAGCAGAATACTAGAGCAAGTGCTAAGCTAACGGAATGGGTCAAGTCAATCACATCATTATCCTAATGATGTGATCCCGTTAATCAAATGACAACGGATGTCTATGTCTAGGAAACATAACCATCTTTGATCAACGAGCTAGTCAAGTAGAGGCATATTAGTGACACTCTGTTTGTCTATGTATTCACACAAGTATTATGTTTCCGGTTAATACAATTCTAGCATGAATAATAAAAATTTATCATGAAATAAGGAAATAAATAATAACTTTATTATTGCCTCTAGGGCATATTTCCTTCATTGGCCTCTTCTTCTTTGGTCCCTCATTGTGCCATCATTCTCAGTGCCATCTCCATGCTTAGACAAACCTGTGTTATCATCCCCCCACCTCGTTTGCTGCATGATTAGTGAGTAGTGGCACCTCCACCTTACGGTACATCAACATCGGCGGTCCCCCTTTGCGCTTGGGCGCTTAATTGCATTTGACAGGGGAGTTCACCTCGGCACCAGCATTAGCTAAGCTGGAGTTCTTCGTTTTGTTCTTGCTGGTTTTGACTGTTGGCTCTTAGCAGAACTCTCAGCTGACGGTGCCCTCTTCTTTTCCTCCGGCGGCCGTAGTCCTTTTCCAAACGGCAAGTCACCATGCTCATCTCTATTAAGAGTGGCCTATGACCACAAGAAAAGCAAAAGTGGGAAATGTTTCCATATTGAATGTCAAAAGGGTCTGTAGTTCCCTCCTTGCAGATTCAATCAAAATCCATCTTCTCAACGGTTTTGCCACATCCAGAGTAACTCGTGCATGCAAATAGCCTCCCTCATGATCAAAGTGGGCTGAATGTAACACTCCGCATGTAACTTGCCATATTTGTAACTCCGACTCTTGCCATTTCCGGTTATGTGTTATGATATTCCCTCCGTGGTCGGGTTTTGTCTTTCGTTTTTCATTTTGTCATCATGTCATCATGTGCATTGCATTTGCATACGTGTTCGTCTCATGCATCCGAGCATTTTCCTCGTTGTCCGTTTTGCAATCCGGCGCTCCTATCTCCTCCGGTGCACCCCTCTTGTTTTCTTTCATGGGCGGGTGTCAAACATTCTCGGAATGGACCGAGGCTTGTCAAGTGGCCTTAATATACCACCCGGAAACCACCGGTCAAGTTTCGTTCCATTTGGAGGTCGTTTGGTACTCCATCAGTTAACCGGGCATCCGCAAAGTCCATTTGAGTGTCCAGCAAAACCCCCCTCAAAAACCAACCCATAACCAACCAAACTCTCTTCCATGCTCTAGGTCGTTCGATCACGATCGTGTGGGCGAAAACCGCACCTCATTTGGAGCCTCCTAGCTCCCTCTAACTATAAAAGAGCATCCCCTCCCGTATACATTCGCAGAAGAACCCTAGCTTTCCCTCGCGCCGCGCCGGACGTGTCCGTACGCCGGCAGGACACTTCGCGCCGCCGCGCTCGGCCACTCACAGGCCGCCACG
>NC_057796.1:55297780-55330278 GCF_018294505.1 Triticum aestivum
GGCTCCCCGCCGTCATCGCCGTCCTTTCCCGCGGGCCCGACGCCCCTCGCCGCCGGCGTCCCTCCCCGCCGTCGCCTCGCCTCCCCGCGCCATCTCCCCTTCCTCCCGTTGCCGGAGACAAGCGCCACCGGAGCTCCATCGCCAGATCTCGATCTGGAAGTTACTGTAGCGGTTGACTTCTCGATCCCGTTTTTTCCCAAGTCTTTTCTCTTCACAGCATATGCCCATGTTCGATAGTGCATAACTCCTTGCATGTAGCTCCGATTCGCGCGTGTAATATGTCAAATTGTTCGTCTCGTAATGCTTACATTTTGTTCAATTGCACCATGTTCATTAGAGGTCATCTTGATGCCCAAATCTCTGTTACAAGAGGGCTAGTTGCTGTTATCTGCTGGTTCTTATCAGAACTTGGAGATTTGTCATTTTTGTATCATTTAATCTGTGCATCTTATGGGCATGAGCTCTACATGTGTTTTGTTGTATGCCATGCCATCTTTCCAAGGGTGTATGCGATATATTTTTGTGATCTATGTGGTGACTAGCACAAGCATGCAAAGTAGGCTCCGTAATGTTTCTGATTTCAGGGACTTGGTGATTCTCCAAGTCCTTGTCTGCTGGTATTTTGTTGCCATGTAAACTTGATGCTACAGAGAGATCCATGCATATTTTGGTGATGTTCAGTAAGGATGTTGTGTAGCTATTGTTGTAATTGATCCATTCCTGCCCTTGTTTGCAATTATGGAGTGCGATAGCATGACTCAACCTTGCTCTACTTTTGCTATAAAATATTTCTGGCAGATTCTTAACATGATATGCAATTTTGCCAAGCTTATTGTAGTTGATCCATACATGCTATGCATTTGTTCTTGCCATGGTTAGCTTAATAAACATGCCATCGTGCTGTAGGTATGCTTGTTGTGTCATTCATTGCTCTGTAGTGAGTGCGTCAAGTTCACAAAGAGGCCTACATATTATTGTTTCTGCCATGCTCTGTTTTCTGCTAAGTCTGAAACCTGATAACGGAACTTGCTATGTTTACATGCTTGCCATCATATCTTCTGGTCCGTTTTGGATTATAGTCAGTAAGGGACTTTTGTCATATGCTTTTAGTAGAATACTTACATGCCAAGTTTTGCCATGTTAAGTTCCTATAGCATATTGATTTCGTGCTCTGAACATTGCTACCTGATGCTGTTTTCTGCCATGTCCAGTTTTTCACCAAGTCTGTGAACCTGTTATCTTTTGCACTTTTGCCATGCTTGTTTGAGCTTGATATGTTGTGATCTAGCCATAGCTCAGTGTTCATCTTTTGTCAAGCATCTCCTGTAGATTACTGCCATGTGCTTTGTTGCTATGTTGGAGTGCTGTAGCATTGTTGTTTGTTGCATTTTAAGTGCTATCATGCTGTTAATCGCAGATCCGTGTCATTCTTGTTTTGCTTGCCATTTGCAAACCGTGCATCCGTTTCCAGTGATCTTTATATCGATTTCGACCGAAATCATCTCATCTTTCCAGTGGGATGCTTGGTTTGCCAAGTAACTGCCATGTTCATCATTTTCCTTCCGGAGCACGCATATGCATCGCATATCATATCTTGCATATCATAAATGTTTTGCATCATGTTTCTTGTGCATTTCTCGTGGTTGATTGTGGTTCCGTCTGTTTGTGTTCTTGTCTTGGGTAGAGCCGGGAGACAAGTTCGTGAACGAGGAACCTGTTGAGTATGCTTTCGAGGATCAAGCTCTCGACAACTCTGAGAACCTTGCAGGCAAGATGACCACCCCTCGAAATCACTTCTATCTTTGCTTTGCTAGTTGTTCGCTCTATTGCCATGCTACGCTACCTTTCACTTGCTATATCATGTGTCCCATTTTTCCATGTCAGCCTCTAACCATCCTTTCTTAGCAAACCGTTTTTTGGCTAAGTTACCGCTTTTGCTCAGCCCCTCTTATAGCGTTGCTAGTTGCAGGTGAAGTTGAAGTTGGTTCCATGTCGGAACATGGATATGTTGGGATATCACAATATCTCTTATTTAATTAATGCATCTATATATATTTTGGTAAAGGGTGGAAGGCTCGGCCTTATGCCTGGTGTTTTGTTCCACTCTTGCCGCCCTAGTTTCTGTCATACCGGTATTATGTTCCTTGAGTTTGCGTTCCTTACGCGGTCGGGTGATTTATGGGACCCCCTTGACAGTTCGCCTTGAATAAAACTCCTCCAGCAAGGCCCAACCTTGGTTTTACCATTTGCGCCTAAGCCTTTTCCCCCGGGTTTTCGCGAGCCCGAGGGTCATCTTATTTTAACCCCCCGGGCCAGTGCTCCTTCGAGTGTTGGTCCGAACTGAGTAGACTGTGGGGCCCCCGCCTGGAAACTCGAGGTCTGGTTTTACTCGTAGGATGTCTCATCCGGTGTGCCCTGAGAACGAGATATGTGCAGCTCCTATCGGGATTTGTCGGCACATTCGGGCGGCTTTGCTGGTCTTGTTTTACCATTGTCGAAATGTCTTGTAAACCGGGATTCCGAGACTGACCGGGTCTTTCCGGGAGAAGGTTTATCCTTCGTTGACCCTGAGAGCTTATGATGGGCTAAGTTGGGACACCCCTGCAGGGTATTATCTTTCGAAAGCCGTGCCCGCGGTTATGAGGCAGATGGGAATTTGTTAATGTCCGGTTGTAGAGAACTTGTCACTTGACCCAATTAAAATGCATCAACTGCGTGTGTAGCCGTCGTGGTCTCTTCTCGGCGGAGTCCGGGAAGTGAACACGGTATGTGTTATGTATAACGTAAGTAGGAGTTCAGGATCACTTCTTGGTCATTGCTAGCTGATGACCGCCCCGTTGCTTCTCTTCTCGCTCTCTTTTGCGTATGTTAGCCACCATATATGCTTTTGCTGCTGCAGCTCCACCTCATTACACCATCCTTTCCTATAAGC
This sequence comes from Triticum aestivum, assembly GCF_018294505.1. Lineage (NCBI taxonomy): Eukaryota > Viridiplantae > Streptophyta > Magnoliopsida > Poales > Poaceae > Triticum > Triticum aestivum. The sequence continues at coordinate 55,300,713 of NC_057796.1, forward strand.
TTAAATAGTCTTGATCTCGCGGGTGTGAGATTGTTGAGTCCTCGTGACTCACAGATTCTACCAAAACAGTTGCAGGTGCCGACGATGCCAGTGCAGATGATGGGGTGGATCTCAAGTGGGAGTTCGATGAGGAACGTGGTCGTTACTATGTGTCTTTTCCTGATGATCAGTAGTGGAGCCCAATTGGGACGATCGGGGATCTAGCATTTGGGGTTGTCTTATTTTCATCTGGATTTTGACCGTAGTCGGTCTATATGTTTGTATTTTGGATGATGTATGAATAATATTTATGTACTGTGTGAAGTGGCGATTGTAAGCCAACTCTTTATCCCATTCTTGTTCATTACATGGGATTGTGTGAAGATGACCCTTCTTGCGACAAAACCACTATGCGGTTATGCCTCTAAGTCGTGCCTCGACACGTGGGAGATATAGCCGCATCGTGGGCGTTACAAGTTGGTAATCAGAGCCATCCCCGACTTAGGAGCCCCCTGCTTGATCGAATCGCTGGCGTTGTTGAGTCTAGAACAAAAATGTTTTGAGTCTTAGGATTATATATAGCGGAGAGTAGGATTCTTTTTACTCCTCAGTCCCTTCGTTCCTCTGGTGAGGTCTCCTGACGTAGAAGTTTTGACTATTCTCTCCTCAAATTTCACTAAAAAAAATTTAGGATCACGCGGGTATCCTGGAATCGTTCCGATGGTTTTGTGACGAGAACATTGTTCTTGGTGCCTCCTGTCATTTAGGGGTTGTAGCAGTGTTCCGGGGAGTTGAGCTCCGAGGTGTTGTCGTCACAATTTTATCGTTGCAGTTCTGGAATACCAGAGTTTCGCCGACATCGAAATCTCTTTTATGCAGTTGTTGGTGAGATCACCTTGACGCCACCCAGTACTGGGGCGGGAGTTCGGGAGTATTGCCATAACTTGTATAACGGATGTTTTTCGTAGGTTGAGGTAAACGATTTCCGAAGGTTTCTTGGTTATGTGTTAACGGATGGATACAGCTGGATCTAGGGATTGTTAGTTTGGGTGATATATTTTGTGTCCCCTGTATCCCCTACACCAGATTGCATAACCAGAAAGTTTCGGGAGTTTATAAGTGGGAATTCAAGTAGCCTTAGGATATCTTTCTGACAGACGCATGATATGAGATTGGGGTTCGACGTCTAGTGGTCCGCCTGTACACGGTTGGTTTTACAGTGGTCTCGTAGTGTATTAAAGAGTCCTTGGCTATGCCGACTCGGGGACGCTTCGTATGTCATGTGCACAGCCTTGCACATGATGGTGCTGTACGATTGAGCCCGTGTGGGCCCCACCACGAAAACTTCGGACGAAATCTCTATCATATGTTTGTTCCGGCTTATTTTGCAAGCAAATACTTTGTTTTGTTTTGAATTGTGGTATTCGAGTTGCTTCGAAGTCATATGTTGATTCCATATCTTTTCTAAGTGGCTTCTCAACTTATGGAAGTGTGATGATTTACTACGGAATTCATTCGTTCATCTTCGCTCGAATGTTTATTGTGAAGACTATATGTTGCAATTTCTATCTGTTGATTCTACTTATCTATTTGTCTATCAAGATGCTAACGGATGTCACCCTCTTCAGGATGGCTCCGCCAACGCGTCAGAATCCGGATCGCAATGAAGGGAGTCAAGCGAACCCTCCACCACCACCTCCACCTCCGGAGGCATGGCAAGCAATCATGGCAGCCACCAACGCCAATGCTCAGATGATTCTGCAACTCTTGCAAGAACGTACTCAAGGGCAAGGCAATCAAGGCAATCAAGGTCAAGGCAACAATCAGTTTCACTTTGCCACACTCAACCAGTTTCTCGCAAATCAGCCCAAGTCTTTCAGCTACTGTGCCGAGGCCACGGATGCCGATGATTGGCTCGTGGACATCAACAAGCATTTTGAATGTAGCAATGTCAGGCCTGAGGACTATGTCAAGTTCGCTTCTTTTCAGCTCAAGGACCAAGCTGCTGATTGGTATCAACAATACAAAGATTCCAGAGGAGGTCGTGTGATCACTTGGACTGACTTCTGTCGGGACTTCAAAGCGCACCACATTCCACAAAGTGTTGTTGAGAGCAAGCGTGAGGAGTTCCGCAATCTCAAGCAAGGCAACATGTCTGTGTATCAATACAACATCCAGTTTCAGAAACTTGCTCGCTTCGCTAAACAAGACGTTCCTGATGAAAAGAGCATGATCTATCACTTCAGAGGTGGCCTTAAAGAGGATCTGCAGTTAGCTCTCGTTCTTGTTGAGCCTACTCAGTTTGATCAATTCTATAATATGGAACTGAAGCAAGAGGCTGCTCAGCTCAAGTGTGAGGCTTCTAAGAAGAGAGTTAGAGATGCAGCTCAGTCTTCTTCTTCCTCACTTGTGACAGCTAAGCAACAGAAGTTCTGGTTGCCTCCTCCTCCTCCGTTTCGTCAGCCTTACCACCAGAAGAACAAAGGTGGCCATGGTTCTTCCAACTCTGGCTATCAGAACAAGTCTCAGAATCAAGCTCCAAAGTCCAATGCTCCTTATCACCGTCCACTCTCAGAGGTGACTTGCAACAAATGTCAGCAGAAAGGTCACCATGCGAACAAGTGCTTCAACCAAAGGCGCATTCCTCCTCCTCCTCCTGTCAGATCTTCCAGCAATGCAGTGGTCAAGCATAATCCAAAGTCTTTAAAGGTGAACATGATGAATGCAGCTCAAGCGGAGGAATCTACTGATGTGATAATGGGTAATCTCTCAGTTAATGATATTCCTGCAAAAGTTCTTTTTGATACTGGTGCATCGCATTCTTTCTTGTCATACCCTTTTGCATCAAAGCACAATGTTGACACATAGATCTTATCCAAAGTTATGCAAGTTGTTTCTCCGGGAAAGCTTTTGTCTTCTAGTTTGGTTGCTCCCGATGTTTCCATCAAGATGGGCGACTATGAATTTCTGTCTTCTCCAGTTGTTCTTGGTGACTCGGATATTGATCTAATTCTCGGGATGGACTGGCTTTCTAAGCACAAGGCTCAACTCGATTGTGCTGCCAGGGAAATTCAATTGACACACTCTTCTGAGGATGTGATTATTTTTGCCGCTCGTGATGAAACCATTCGGTTTTTCTCTCTCAATGAGAAGGGCGAATTGAATGCCATCTCTCAAATTCCAGTCGTTTGTGAGTATCAAGATGTCTTTCCAGAAGAGCTTCCGGGTATGCCTCCTCATCGGCTAGTTGAGTTCGTTATCGAACTAGAGCCTGGCACTGAACCCGTTTGCAAGCGTCCATACAAGCTTGGACCCAACGAGCTGAAGGAATTGAAGAAATAGCTCGATGAACAAGAGCGTCTGGGTTTGATCAGACCGAGTTCTTATCCATGGGGTTGTGGTGTTCTTTTTGTCAAGAAGAAGGATGGCACGGACCGACTTTGTGTCGACTACCGTCCATTGAACAAGAAGACAATCAAGAACAAGTATCCACTTCCCAACATCAATGAGCTATTCGAGCAACTCAAAGGGGCTAAAGTATTCTCGAAGCTTGACCTTCGTATGGGTTATCATCAGATTCGCATTCGTCAAGAAGATATTCCCAAGACAGCATTCAGAACAAGCTTTGGTTCTTATGAATATACTGTCGTGTCTTTCGGCCTTGTCAATGCTCCTCCAGTGTTCTCTCGGATGATGAATTTCATCTTCAACCCCTATACCAATGAATTCGTTCTGGTGTATCTCGATGATATCTTGGTCTTCTCCAAGAATAAGAAGGATCATGCCAAACATTTGCGATTGGTGCTCGACAAGATCAGAGAGTATCAATTCTATGCGAAGTTCTCCAAATGTGAGTTTTGGCTTGATGAAGTTCTTTTCCTTGGTCACATCATCTCTGCCAAGGGCATAGCTGTTAACCCCGAGAAGGTGTCCGCAATTGTGAATTGGGAACCTCCTCAGAATGTCAAGCAGCTCCGCAGTTTCTGTTGGAAATATGCCCTAGAGGCAATAATAAATTGGTTATTATTATATTTCCTTATTCATGATAATCGTTTATTATCCATGCTAGAATTGTATTGATAGGAAACTCAGATACATGTGTGGATACATAGACAACACCATGTCCCTAGTAAGCCTCTAGTTGACTAGCTCGTTGATCAATAGATGGTTACGGTTTCCTGACCATGGACATTGGATGTCGTTGATAACGGGATCACATCATTAGGAGAATGATGTGATGGACAAGACCCAATCCTAAGCATAGCATAAAAGATCGTGTAGTTTCGTTTGCTAGAGCTTTTCCAATGTCAAGTATCTTTTCCTTAGACCATGAGATCATGCAACTCCCGGATACCGTAGGAGTGCTTTGGGTGTGCCAAATGTCACAACGTAACTGGGTGACTATAAAGTTGCACTACGGGTATCTCCGAAAGTGTCTGTTGGGTTGGCACGGATCGAGACTGGGATTTGTCACTCCGTGTGACGGAGAGGTATCTCTGGGCCCACTCGGTAATGCATCATCATAATGAGCTCAATGTGACTAAGGCGTTAGTCACGGGATCGTGCATTGCGGTACGAGTAAAGAGACTTGCCGGTAACGAGATTGAACAAGGTATTGGGATACCGACGATCGAATCTCGGGCAAGTAACATACCGTTTGACAAAGGGAATTGTATACCAGATTGATTGAATCCTCGACACCGTGGTTCATCCGATGATATCATCGTGGAACATGTGGGAGCCAACATGGGTATCCAGATCCCGCTGTTGGTTATTGACCGGAGAGGCGTCTCGGTCATGTCTGCATGTCTCCCGAACCCGTAGGGTCTACACACTTAAGGTTCGGTGACGCTAGGGTTGTAGAGATATATGTATGCGGAAACCCGAAAGTTGTTCGGAGTCCCGGATGAGATCCTGGACGTCATGAGAGGTTCCGGAATGGTCCAGAGGTGAAGAATTATATATAGGAAGTCAAGTTTCGGCCACCGGGAAAGTTTCGGGGGTTACCGGTATTGTACCGGGACCACTGGAAGGGTCCCGGGGGTCCACCGGGTGGGGCCACCTGTCCCGGAGGGCCCCATGGGCTGAAAGTGGAAGGGAACCAGCCCCTAGTGGGCTGGGCGCCCCCCTTGGGCCTCCCCCCATGCGCCTAGGGTTGGGAACCCTAGGGTGGGGGGACTTCCCCCTTGCCTTGGGGGGCAAGGCACCCCTTTCCACCCCTTGGCCGCCGCCCCCCCAACCCTAGATGGGTTTTGGCCGCCCCCCCTCCCAAGGGGGCCTATATAAAGGGGGGGGAGGGAGGGCAGCAATCTACAGCCTTGGGCGCCTCCCTCCTCCCCTGCAACACCTCTCTCTCTCTCGCAGAAGCTTGGCGAAGCCCTGCCGGAGACCCGCTACATCCACCACCACGCCGTCGTGCTGCTGGATCTCCATCAACCTCTCCTTCCCCCTTGCTGGATCAAGAAGGAGGAGACGTCGCTGCACCGTACGTGTGTTGAACGCGGAGGTGCCGTCCGTTCGGCACTCGGTCATCGGTGATTTGGATCACGGCGAGTACGACTCCGTCATCCACGTTCATTGGAACGCTTCCGCTCGCGATCTACAAGGGTATGTAGATGCACTCCTTTCCCCTCGTTGCTAGTAGACTCCATAGATGCATCTTGGTGAGCGTAGGAAATTTTTAAATTATGCTACGATTCCCAACAGTGGCATCATGAGCTAGGTCTATGCGTAGTTACTATGCACGAGTAGAACACAAAGCAGTTGTGGGCGTTGAGTTTGCCAATTCTTCTTGCCGCTACTAGTCGTTTCTTGTTTCGGCGGCATTGTAGGATGAAGCGGCCCAGACCGACCTTACACGTACGCTTACGTGAGACAGGTTCCACCGACTGACATGCACTAGATGCATAAGGTCGCTAGCGGGTGTCTGTCTCTCCTACTTTAGTCGGAACGGATTCGATGAAAAGGGTCCTTATGAAGGGTAAATAGAAATTGGCAAATCACGTTGTGGTCATACGTAGGTAAGAAAACGTTCTTGCTAGAAACCTACAAACCACGTAAAAACTTGCAACAACAATTAAGGGACGTCTAACTTGTTTTTGCAGCAAGTGCTATGTGATGTGATATGGCCAGACGATGTGATGAATGATATATGTGATGTATGAGATTGATCACATTCTTGTAATAGGAATCACGACTTGCATGTCGATGAGTATGACAACCGGCAGGAGCCATAGGAGTTGTCTTTATTATTTTGCATGACCTGCGTGTCATTGAATAACGCCATGTAAATTACTTTACTTTGTTGCTAAACGCGTTAGCCATAGAAGTAGAAGTAATCGTTGGCGTGACGACTTCATGAAGACACAATGATGGAGATCAAGATGATGGAGATCATGGTGTCATGCCGGTGACGAAGATGATCATGGTGCCTCGAAGATGGAGATCGAAGGAGCAAGATGATATTGCCCATATCATGTCAGTATTTGATTGCATGTGATGTTTATCATGTTTTTGCATCTTATTTGCTTAGAACGACGGTAGTAAGTAAGATGATCCCTTATAATAATTTCAAGAAAGTGTTCACCCTAACTGTGCACCGTTGCGAAGGTTCGTTGTTTCGAAGCACCACGTGATGATCGGGTGTGATAGATTCTAACGTTCGAATACAACGGGTGTTGACGAGCCTAGCATGTACAGACATGGCCTCGGAACACACGCAATACACTTAGGTTGACTTGACGAGCCTAGCATGTACAGACATGGCCTCGGAACACGGAGGACCGAAAGGTCGAGCATGAGTCGTATAGAAGATACGATCAACATGGAGATGTTCACCGATCTTGACTAGTCCGTCTCACGTGATGATCGGACACGGCCTAGTTAAACTCGGATCATGTTTCACTTAGATGACTAGAGGGATGTCTATCTGAGTGGGAGTTCATAATTAGATGAACTTCATTATCATGAACATAGTCAAAAGGTCTTTGCGAATTATGTCATACGCTTTAGTTCTACTGTTTAAAATACGGTCCTAGAGAAAATTTAGTTGAAAGTTGGTAGTAGCAATTATGCGGACTGGGTCCGTAAACTGAGGATTGTCCTCATTGCTGCACAGAAGGCTTATGTCCTTATTGCACCGCTCGGTGTGCTGAACCTCAGCGTCGTCTGTAGATGTTGCGAAACATCTTACATACACGTTTTGATGACTACGTGATAGTTCAGTGAGTAATGCTAACGGTTTAGAATTGTGGCACGAGAGACGTTTTTGAAACGTCGCAGAACATATGAGATGTTCCGAAGACTGAAATTGGGATTTCAGACTAGTGCCCACGTCAAGAGGTATGAGACCTCTGACAAGTTTCTTAAACCTGCAAACTAAGGGAGAAAAGCTCAATCGTTGAGCATGTGCTCAGATTGTCTGAGTACTACAATCACTTGAATCGAGTGGGAGTTGATCTCCCAGATGAGATAGTGATAGTTATCCATAGTCACTGCCGCCAAGCTAGTAGAGCTTCGTGATGAACTATAACATATCAAGGATAGTTATGATGATCCTTGAGCTATTCGCGATGTTTGACACCGCGAGAGTAGAAATCAAGAAGGAGCATCAATTGTTGATGGTTAGTAAAACCACTAGTTTAAGAAGGGCAAGGGCAAAAGGGATACTTCATGAAACAGCAAGTCGTTTGTTGCTCTAGTGAAGAATCCCAAGGTTGAACCCAAACCCGAGACTAAGTGCTTCTGTAATGAGAGGAACGGTCACTGAAGCAGTACTACCCTAGATACTTGGTAGATGAGAAGGCAGGCAAGGTCGACAGAAGTATATTGGATATACGTTATATGAATGTGTACTTTACTAGTACTCCTAGCAGCACCAGGGTATTAGATACCGGTTCGGTTGCTAAGTGTTAGTAACTCGAAATAAAAGCTGCGGAATAAATGGAGACTAGCTAAAGGTGAGATGACGATATGTGTTGGAAGTGTTTCCAAGGTTGATGTGATCAAGCATCGCATGCTCCCTCTACCATCGAGATTTTGTGTTTGCGTTGAACATGATTGGATTATGTTTATCGCAAAACGGTTATTCATTTAAGGAGAATAATGGTTACTCTGTTTATTTGAATAATACCTTCAATGGTCTTGCACCTAAAATGAATCTTGATCGTAGTGATACACATGTTCATGCCAAAAGATATAAGATAGTAATGATAGTACCACATACTTGTGGCACTGCCACTTGAGTCATATTGGTGCATAATGCATGAAGAAGCTCCATGTAGGTGGATCTTTGGACTCACTCGTTTTTGAAAAGATTGAGACATGCGAACCATGTGCATTGGTATATATGCATGAAGAAACTCCATACAGATGGATCGTTTGGACTCACTTGATTATGAATCACTTGAGACATGCAAATCATACCACATGGACAAAATGACTGAAAGTCCTCGTTTTCAGTGAGATGGAACAAGAGAGCAACTTATTGGAAGTAATACATTTTGATGTACGCAGTCCAATGAGTGCTGAGGCATGCAGTGGATATCGTTATGTTCTTACTTCACAGATGATTTGAGTAGATGCTGAGTGTATTTACTTGATGAAACACTAGTCTGAATTATTGAAAGGTTCAAGTAATTTCAGAGTGAAGTTGAAGATCGTCGTGACAAGAGGATAAAATGTCTATGATATGATCATAGAGATATCTGAGTTACGAGTTTGGCACACAATTAAGACATTGTGGAAAGTGTTTCACAATTAACACTGCCTGGAACACCATAGTGTGATGGTGTGTCCGAACATCATAACTGCACCCTATTGGATATGGTGCGTACCATGATGTCTCTTATCGAATTACCACTATCGTTTATGGGTTAGGCATTAGAGACAACCGCATTCACTTTAAAAGGGGCACCACGCAATTCCGTTGAGACGACATCGTTTAGAGAAACCTAAGTTGTCGTTTCTTAAAAGTTTGGGGCTGCGAAGCTTATGTGAAAAGTTTCAGGCTGATAAGCTCGAACCCAAAGCGGAATAATGCATCTTCATAGAATACCCAAAACAGTTGGGTATACCTCCTATTTCAGATCTGGAAGCAAAAGTAATTGCTTCTAAGAACGGGTCATTTCTCGAGGAAAAGTTTCTCTCGAAAGAATTGAGTGGGAGGATGGTGGAGACTTGATAAGGTTATTGAACCGTCGCTTCAACTAGTGTGTAGCAGGGCACAGGAAGTTGTTCCTGTGGCACTGTGACACCCAAGTTTTTATTTGGATTTTTTTTAAAGATTTTTATTTGACTTGAGGGGAGTGATTTAAATTTTTCTTCAACAGAACTCTCACTCTCAAATAATTTTTCTTTATGGCAAAAGTTTTATTTGGATTCAACCAAGATCTGTCTTTGGTCTTGGAGGTTCTTGCTTTTCACTTGGACTCAAGACAAAACACTTTTCACTTGGGAAATTAACTTTTGAAAATCTTTTGCAAATGCACTATGGCTTTTGGAAAGTCCTTTGCCACTTTCAACAAATTCCTTCTTGCCATGGCCCTAGTGCAAATCCTCTCCCCTAACCCTTCCCTCACCTTTGGATCATGTTTTTACACCTAATCTAGCAAGTTGAACCTCCCCATGTATCTATTTCCATTTAAATCTTATTCAAACAAATTTCTGCCTTCTCTTCTAGCACTTGGAGAGTTACAAAGGAACTCCATTTTCTGTTTTGATTTTTGCCACCAAACCAACTCTCCTCCCTAGTCCTTTGAACCCTCAACCAAGATCCATGAAGATCCACTGGTCTTCAGTTCAAAATTTTCAAACTACACCTGCTGCAAGTTTGGACCAGATTTGTCAAATTTGGTGAAATTCATTCAAAACCTTCTCCAAAAATTCCAAGTAAAATCAGGCAGCCTCTGGGTGCATTGAGTGGTCATCTCACCAAGTTACAGCTCCAGAAAAATTTATCTCATTACAAAATCCTCCTGTCGAACACCTGCAGTGCACTGTCTGTATCAAGTTCAGAAAAATTCAGAGATTCAGTCAGTGGCTTGCTGTCGTTTTCTTCAGAGAAGGACGTCGATCTCGCCAGTACCACTGCGTCGCCTTGCTACTCGTCCCCGCCCTCTTGTTCCTGCACTGCACGAATGCCTAGCGCCTTGCGGGCGTCGGCGATGAGCAGCAGAAGGTGCGCCGCCCCGTGACCGACGCCGGCGGCGGCTTTGCGAACGCCAGCGGGAGACACCGCGCCGACGACGCCACCCAGTGCCGCCCAAACCACCGGAGCTCGCCGCGTGGCCTTCCACTCCCCCGAACGCGCTGCCGCTCTCGTCGTGAACCGCAGGGCGCGGAGCGCGCTCTCTGCCGCTGTTGAGCCCGTGCGGTCACCTCACCGTGGACCGACGCCATTACGCCAAGGCCATCTCCGTTTAGCTGTGAAATGACTCCAGTAACCTCCACTGACGCTACCTGGCCGCTCAAACCACCTGCCAATCCACTGCTCCGCCGTAATCGCTCGCCGGAGATTCTCCGTTCACGGCCACCCCGTTGATCTGCCTATAAATAGAGGCCCCGAGCTTCAACTCGAGCACCCACCATCCCTGCACTCCCCCTAGAGCAAGCCTAGCCACTGGTAGGGCCCCGAGGAGGTCTCCTTCCTCGACTCCGGCCGCCGCGACCCGCCACGGGATCCAGCCCGATTCGCCCCTGTGTGCGCTCCTCCGCCTCCGTTCTCTTGCCAGTAGCTTCACCTTGCATCCCTCGTTCTGACCCGCGCCTCAATTCGTAGTTTGCAGCCCTACACCGGAGTTCCCCATCCTCACCCGAGCCGCCGTCCGCCGGAGATAGTGTCGCTGTCGACGTGGTGCTCCCCGTTGGACGAGTCCACCACCCACCGACGCGAAAGAAGACGCTGAAGCTCTTGGTACCCTCCGTTTCTCCTAACTCGCCGTGGTTCGACGCCGGCGTCCACCGCAGTCTTCGGGCGCCGGCGAGCTTTTTAAACCTGACAGGTGGACCCCGCCTGTCAGCCTCTATTCTATTCTCCTTCGAACCGTTTTCTGTTGGCGCCTTCGGGCAAATACGTTTTCTCCTTTGCGCTTGCGCATTCCCAACCGCAGCGTTTTCTGTTTTCTCAGTTAAAACCCTGGAACTTTTCTGTTTCATTACAGATAAGTCCCTGGACAGAAACCTTTATAACTTTTTAATATAAATGAATTTTTGAGTGATTCTTTTTCTGACAATCTTCAAATTTTGTCTAGTTTTTTATGGGATTTATTTGAAAATTATTTGGAAAAGTTTCTGTGCAAGTGTTGGTTTTCACGTTAGTACCCGTTTCATGATTGTCGTAGGTTCCGGAAGAGGTGAAGGAGCCGCGAACTTCGCCGAGCTAGGCTCTGACTTCTCCGAACTAGGCAAGCATATTTTGAACATTTGATATGACAGGTGTTTTGCATGTTCGCGTGAAAGTTTGTGCGTGGCATATGAGTGTCGGTAAATACCTCGTTGCTTGTAAGGCAACGACCCGGTTGTTCCAAAGTCGCGATGATCTCTGATGAGAGATGGCCTAATCATGTGGTGACATGAAGGGCAGCAAGGTGGTACTGTTGTAGCATACCAGCCTTGCGTCATCCGACTTTCTCCGACGTTAACGTGGTTGGAGCCACGTTATCGTTCTTTTCCCGCATGTTCCAAAGTTGCGATGATCTCTGATGAGAGATGGCCAAATCATGTGGTGACATGAAGGGCAGCAAGGTGGTACTGTTGTAGCATACCAGCCTTGCGTCATCCGACTTTCTCCGACGTTAAAGTGGTTGGAGCCACGTTACCGTTCTTTCCCCTTTCCGTGCTACCACATGTCTCATTGCCAGGATGCGGTTTAGTAAGTTGGTAACCTCTTTCCGTGTACACACCAAACAGAGAGGCCGGGATGATGGTACCTTGGCCCAGGATTAAAGCCAGTCATCCGGTCAGGGGGCATGGGTGTTTCCGGTTGGGACCGAGAGGGGGGCACCCCCTTAAAGCGCGCGTATAGAAATTTGATCCCATGCTACGCGAGGTTGTAGCCTCCCCGTCTGAAGGTTTTTCTTGAATGTTGCCGAGGGTGATCCCTGGCTTCGGATGGTTGAATTGGGTGTGTACTGGTTAGACGTGTTTCTTCCAAAACACCGTAGACGGAACTAGTCCCCGTGACTACTGAAATCCGTTGGCTGTGGTTAAGTACAAACTCTGCAGAGTCAATTCTTTCCCAATCATCGTATCCATGATCACGTAGTGTAAACATTATATCCATATCTATCCGTGTGAAAAACTTGTCCCCGGTGAACAAGCTCAAGTGGTAAATCCAGTTTTATTGTTATTCCTGTGGATGGACTAACTTTATATTTGTCGCATGCTTGTGATAATTTATGTTCCCGAACGATTGTATTATTGAGCTGTGATATAAGCCCTTTATGTGACGTCGCGCAGACGTCCGACTGTGGCGTGTACTTGTTTCTTACTTTAAATATAAGCCCTTTATGTGATGTCGCACAAACGTCCGACTGTGGCATGCACTGTCTTTATTTTCTGTTGCAAGCCCTTTATGTGGTGTCGCCTCGACGCCCGACTGTGGTATCATTATTCCGCATTTTCCGCTCGAGGAGTCTTTCAGACACTCGTTTGGCACCCGCATTATTATTCCACATTTTCCGCTCGAGGAGTCTTTCAGACACTCGTTTGGCACCCGCATTATTATTTCGCATTTTCTGCTCGAGGAGTCTTTCAGACACTCGTTTGGCACCTGTATTATTATTCCGCATTTTCCGCTCGAGGAGTCTTTCAGACACTCGTTTGGCACCAGTATTACTATTCTGCAGTTTCCGCTCGAGGCGTCATTCAGACCCTCGCTTGGCACCCAGTATTTATTATCTCTATGTCTGATCGCACTGGTTGACTTGTTCATATGCTTCATGTTTGCATTTGTTATATCTTATGTCCGAACTGTCTTGCGAGTACTTTCATAGTACTCACCTGGCTTGTTGATTTGGCCAGATGTTGACGAAGGCGATCTCTTGGATGAAGAGTTTGATAGCGCGTCCGATGCCTAGAGGAGTCCCAGTCAGTCCTGCGCGATCCCGGACATTGGTCACTTGTATTGTATACGCTTCCGCCACCCGCTATAAGTCTTCTCGAGCCTCACTCCGACGCTCGAAGAGTTGTAGTCTTCTGGAATCATATCACTCGCTTCGCGATGATTTTTCCACCACCGTTATTATCGTGAGTTAGTAGTTTGCCACCCTATCCGCCGTCTTGTTTTAGCGGCGTGCATGTAATAAATTGTTGGGCAGTCTCTGCTCAACCTTGTATTATATTTAGTACTCCTGGTATTCTTCTTCTGTGACCAAGATATTGTCTACCAGTGAGAAGGAATTCTTCCTCGCTGGTCCGTAAAAGGGATTGGTCTCTCAATAATTATTTATTGAAAAACCGGTCGGGACAAGCTTGGTATCAGAGCCAGGCTGACTGTAGGAAGCCACTAGGTGCGATCGCTAATCAGTTATTAGCGTTTTTGTGCTTTTTCAGCATTTTGCAATTGTAGCTATTTTCTGTTGGTCATCATAAATCTATGACATGACTACTCAGAATTTTTGCCTACTTTTGTAGATGGCTGGCAGCAGCTGTGAGAACCGAGTGTTCACCAACGTGCCCGAGGGGTTTGTCAAGCTCCCCGTCTCCATCACCAAGCTCGCGATCGGGCCAGCAGCTCGCCCGGAGTTCACACTCTACCAGCACAAGCTCAGTGACGACGTGTCTATGCACCAGGCTGTGGTGCAATTCAAGGGAGGACGTTCTGCTGCTCGCCACTTCCGTTTTGTGGGAAGGGCCATGCCTACGGAGAGGCATGCCATGCAGATGGCTGCCCGTGAGGCGATAGCTCGCCTTCGGGACATCCTTCCTATGATGAAGACTCGTCGCTACCGCTACCTCCCATGCCATGTGCCTTACACCAGCCACTATGCGTTCGCCTGCCATCGGGAGAGCGAGATGAAGCCATCGAGATGGTTGTGGAGTATCTCAAGGCTCTGGAGGAGTCTTTCGACAACCTCGTAGATGATCTTGTGGCTGCCCGCATGGACTTAGTCCGGGGCGGTCCTGCCAGCAGGAAGGAACTTCTCAACACGGCGCCGCCCCTGACATTCGTCTCGTCTTCAGCCTCCTATGCACCTGCCATTTTGGCCACTGCTCGCCGTGTGCCTACCACTGAGGAGTTCGACCGAGTCATCGCTCCTACTCCAGTCAGAGCCGCACCACCTGCCGCACACGCTCTACCACCAGTCGCCCCCGCACCATCACCGCAGCGCAGCGTCACGCGCCAGGAGCCAGCTAGAGAGGAGGTGGAGGTTGATTCTCCTGGACCGCTGAGCCTTGCCATCGGCAAGGGGAAGGAAATCTTCACCATCTCCGACTGAGAGCACCGAGTAGCCGCGTGTTATGCCTGCCTGTATGGTGTATTGTTTTATCTGTACGCTAGTTTGTATTGGTGTGTTTGCTGCCTTCCGGAGTAGTACGCTAGTTTTTAATAACATGTCAGGATGTGTACGCGCATCCTGAGTGCTGTATCACGTGTTTGCTTTTCGCATGTAAGGTTTATGTTAAGCACTTCTTCTCCAAAAAAAATCATTTGTGTTTCTTTGAAAACCTTGAAGCCTTTTGATTATTGCCTTTGCGAGATTTTTCTTGTGCTACACAGTTTTTCTCATGGGTTTTGCAAATAATACCCCAGACTGGAAAAATGTCTCGCCCGTGGACTCGCTCCATGCCCAATCAGCCAGAAGAGGTTTACGGGACACAGACCAGCAACAATTTCACTCAGGGTCAGTCCAGCCAACAAGACAGCGAAGCAGCACTGTCTCAAGTATGCCGTCTCTTCGAGCAAAGCCAGCAACAACACCAAGAGATGATGAACCATGTCATCAATATGGGAAACCACCGTGAACCCTATCAACCACATTCCAAGTTATCCGAGTTACAGAAGACTCGCCCCTCAACTTTTGCTCACACCGATAGGCCGCTGGAAGCCGATGATTGGCTTCGTGAGATTGAAAGGAAACTGATTATTGCTCAGTGCTCAGATCATGAGAAGGTGCTTTATGCACCACACTACATTACTGGAGCAGTCGCAGCATGGTGGGAAAACTTCCTACACATGCATCCCAGGGAACACAACATCACCTCGGGAGAGTTCAAGGAAGGCTTCCGTGGGGCACACATCCCCAGAAGCATCCTAAAGATCAAGAAGAGAGAGTTCGATGACCTGAAGCAGAGAGGCATGTCGGTCACAGAATACAACGGTCAGTTCACCCAGCTGTCTCGTTATGCCTACGACGAGCACATGACAGAAAGCAAGAAGATGGAAAAATTCCTGGATGGCCTGGCACCAGCACTGAGATGCCAACTGATTGTGCACACCTTTCCGGATTTTAAGACACTGGTGGACAAGGCCATCACCTTGGAGAATGAGCGCCGTAGTCTGGAAGATATCCGTAAGCGGAAGAGGGACAAGACGACTCTTGCCCGCAGCAACCGAGGCAAGACTGAGGTCCCAAGGACAGACTCAAGGAGATCCACGACTACTGAGCCAAGGCCCATCGGACAGTTTCATGCCAGGGACAAGTAGTTCACATACCGTCCAGGGGTCACCTGCTATGCTTGTGGTCAACAAGGGCATTATGCTAAACAGTGCCCGAAGCCAAGAGACTCGGCACCCAAGCCGAACAATGGTGGAAACAATCCAGCCCCCAAGCGCAACAACTTCAACCCCAGCAACAACCTCAGGAAGGGTCACCTGAACCATGTGACCAGGGAAGAAGCGCAGAATGCCCCAGACATCGTGCTCGGTACGTTCCCTGTCAACACAGTACCTGCCACGGTTTTGTTTGATTCTGGAGCTTCCCATTCGTTCGTTTCGAAGAGTTTTGTTTCGCAACATGATTTCCGATACTTCCCTTGGAAAAATCTATGATCATCAAGTCCCCCGGAAATAAGCAAATCGCTCAGGGTTACTGCCAAGGAGTGGTCATTGAGTTCGAAGGACTACAATTCCACGCGAATCTCATCGTGTTGGAAAGTAAAGGACTGGATGTCATTTTAGGGATGGACTGGTTGACCACCAACAAAGGATTCATCGACCGTTTCAATCGGACAGTGATTCTCACTCACCATCACGGCAAGACTATAAGAGTTTCCGCTCAAGAAAGGCCACGATCACAGAAACCAAAACTGAACAGAATGGACATTGCAGAACTGAGAAAAGTTCCAGTGGTATGCGAGTTTCCTGATGTGTTCCCTGAAGAACTACCAGGCATGCCACCAGACCGAGAGATCGAATTCAGCATCGAACTAGCACCTGGCACCGCTCCCATCTATAAGAAGCCGTATAGAATGGCACCCTTAGAATTGGTGGAGTTGAAGAAGCAGATAAGGGAATTGTTGGACAAAGGATTTATTCGAGCCAGCTCCTCACCTTGGGGTTCGCCTGTGTTGTTCGCCAAAAAGAAAGATGGGACACTGAGGCTGTGCATAGACTATCGAGCCCTCAATATGGTCACCATCAAAAACAAATATCCGATGCCACGGATCAATGATTTGTTTGACCAGCTCGCACAAGCCAAGGTATTCTCAAAAATTGATTTGAGATCGGGATATCACCAACTGAAGGTACGGACAGAAGATATCCCCAAGACAGCATTCACTTCCAGATATGGGTTATACGAGTTCACAATGATGCCTTTTGGACTAACGAACGCCCCCGCATATTTCGTCCACCTCATGAACAAATTGTTCATGAAATTCATGGACAAATTTGTGGTGGTATTCATTGACGACATTCTGGTTTACTCGAGGACACCAGAAGAGCATGCTGAGCACCTCAGAATTGTTTTGGGAGAATTGAGGAAACATCAGTTGTACGCCAAATTTAGCAAGTGTGAATTTTGGCTAAGACAAGTTGGCTTCTTGGGCCATATACTGAACCAAGAAGGCGTGGCCGTAGACCCAGAAAAAGTCAAGGCCATACTGGACTGGAAGCCGCCCGCCAATGTTACTGATGTGCGGAGTTTCCTGGGAATGGCCGGGTATTACAGAAGATTTATTGAAGGGTTCTCCACTGTGGCGAAACCTATAACCCAGTTACTCAAGAAGGACAAGAAATTTGTATGGACGGAAGCATGCGAGCAGAGATTCCAAGAACTCAAGAAGAAGCTGACAACCGCACCAGTCTTAACTGTGCCAGACATACACAAGAGCTTTGAAGTGTATTGCGACGCGTCCCGAAAAGGTCTCGGATGCGTGCTAATGCAGGATGGCAAAGTTGTCGCATATGCCTCCAGGCAGCTGCGAAAACATGAGGAAAATTACCCAACACATGACTTGGAGCTAGCAGCAGTCATACATGCACTCAAGGAGTGGAGGCACTTTCTGTTGGGAAATCGCTGTGAAATATATACGGACCATAAGAGCCTCAAATATATTTTCACACAGCCAGAGCTGAATTTACGCCAACGACGCTGGTTGGAACTGGTCAAGGACTATGACATCGGTATTCACTACCATCCAGGGAAAGCTAATGTAGTGGCCGATGCCCTTAGTCGAAACCCCAGCCCGGACAATGACGGTCCGCAAAACTTGAGGCCTGAGTTTCAGCGAGAGTTCGCTAGGCTCAACATGATGTTAGTCTCCAAGGGCACCGTATCGAACCTGGAGATACAACCCACCCTGGTGGAACAAATTAAGAAGGCTCAACAGGGACATCCCAGCATCGAAGGCATAAAGAAGAAAATGAATCTTCGTAAGACTTCCGAGTTCGTCACCGACAGTGAAGGAACATTATGGTACCGAGACAGACTTTGCGTGCCTAACATTGAGGAACTCAAGCAACAGATCTTGACGGAAAGCCACACCGCTCCATACTCGATTCATCCTGGAGGAACCAAAATGTACAAGGACATTCAGGAAAGATTTTGGTGGCACGGTATGAAAAGAGATATAGCCACATTTATTGCTTGTTGCGATTCATGTCAGCGCATCAAGGCCGAGCATCAAAAGCCAGCAGGACTACTCCAACCAAACAGAATACCGGAGTGGAAATGGGATGAAATAGGAATGGATTTCATCGTCGGACTACCCCGATCACAGTGTGGGAATGACGCCATATGGGTCATCACAGACCGACTAACCAAAGTTGCTCATTTCATTCCCGTGAAGACTACCTACTCCACACAAAGACTGGCAAAACTTTATCTCTCCCGTATAGTTTGTTTGCACGGAGTCTCAAAGACTATAATATCAGACCGAGGCACCCAATTCGTCTCCAAATTTTGGGATCACCTACAACAAGCTCTGGGCACGCAACTAGCCTTCAGTACAGCATACCACCCTCAGACTGATGGACAAACGGAACGTGTGAACCAAATCCTAGAGGATATGCTAAGAGCCTGTGTGCTCACCTATGGATCCAGTTGGGAAGAGAGTTTGCCGTATGCCGAATTTTCTTACAACAACAGTTACCAAGCCAGCTTGCAAATGGCACCCTTTGAAGCATTGTACGGACAGAGGTGTCGTACCCCACTGAATTGGTCAGAAACAGGTGACAGCCGTATCTTCGGCCCAGACATGCTTAAAGAGGCCGAGGAGAAAGTTAAACAAATCCGGGACAGACTCAAGACAGCACAGAGCCGCCAAAAGAGCTACTATGATCAGAAGCACCGTGAGGTCAGCTTTGAACCCGGTGATTCCGTATACCTCCGAGTATCTCCTATGAGGGGTCTACAACGGTTGAAAATAAAGGGGAAGCTAGCCCCAAGATTCATTGGACCATTTTGTGTAAAGGCACGAAGAGGCACGGTAGCCTACCAACTAGACCTACCCAAGGAGCTGTCAGACGTCCATGACATGTTCCACGTCTCACAGTTAAGAAAATGTGTGAGCAACCCAGAAAAGCATGTACCTCATGAGGACATTGATATGCAACCAGATCTCACCTATAGAGAAAGGCGAGTAAAGATTTTAGAAGAGTCTCAACGGAGGACCCGTCAGAAAACGACAAAGTTTTTCAGGGTTCAGTGGAGCAACCACACTGAGGATGAAGCTACATGGGAAAGGGAAGATTTTCTCCGGGCAGAGTATCCATATCTATTTGAGGATCAGCAAAAATCTCGAGGATGAGATTTTTCCTAAGGGGGTAGGTGTTGTGACACCCAAGTTTTTATTTGGATTTTTTTTAAAGATTTTTATTTGACTTGAGGGGAGTGATTTAAATTTTTCTTCAAGAGAACTCTCACTCTCAAATAATTTTTCTTTATGGCAAAAGTTTTATTTGGATTCAACCAAGATCTGTCTTTGGTCTTGGAGGTTCTTGCTTTTCACTTGGACTCAAGGCAAAACACTTTTCACTTGGGAAATTAACTTTTGAAAATCTTTTGCAAATGCACTATGGCTTTTGGAAAGTCCTTTGCCACTTTCAACAAATTCCTTCTTGCCATGGCCCTAGTGCAAATCCTCTCCCCTAACCCTTCCCTCACCTTTGGATCATGTTTTTACACCTAATCCAGCAAGTTGAACCTCCCCATGTATCTATTTCCATTTAAATCTTATTCAAACAAATTTCTGCCTTCTCTTGTAGCACTTGGAGAGTTACAAAGGAACTCCATTTTCTGTTTTGATTTTTGCCACCAAACCAACTCTCCTCCCTAGTCCTTTGAACCCTCAACCAAGATCCATGAAGATCCACTGGTCTTCAGTTCAAAATTTTCAAACTACACCTGTTGCAAGTTTGGACCAGATTTGTCAAATTTGGTGAAATTCATTCAAAACCTTCTCCAAAAATTCCAAGTAAAATCAGGCAGCCTCTGGGTGCATTGAGTGGTCACCTCACCAAGTTACAGCTCCAGAAAAATTTATCTCATTGCAAAATCCTCCTGTCGAACACCTGCAGTGCACTGTCTGTATCAAGTTCAGAAAAATTCAGAGATTCAGTCAGTGGCTTGCTGTCGTTTTCTTCAAAGAAGGACGTCGATCTCGCCAGTACCACTGCGTCGCCTTGCTCCTCGTCCCCGCCCTCTTGTTCCTGCACCGCACGAACGCCTGGCGCCTTGCGGGCGTCGGCGACGAGCAGCGGAAGGTGCGCCGCCCCGTGACCGACGCCGGCGGCGGCTTTGCGGACGCCAGCGGGAGACACGGCGCCGACGACGCCACCCAGCGCCGCCCAAACCACCGGAGCTCGCCGCGTGGCCTTCCACTCCCCCGAACGCGCTGCAGCTCTCGTAGTGAACCGCAGGGCGCGGAGCGCGCTCTCTGCCGCCGTTGAGCCCGTGCGGTCACCTCACCATGGACCGACGCCATTACGCCAAGGCCATCTCCGTTTAGCTGTGAAACGACTCCAGTAACCTCCACTGACGCTACCTGGCCGCTCAAACCACCTGCCAATCCACTGCTCCGCCGTAATCGCTCGCCGGAGATTCTCCGTTCACGGCCACCCCGTCGATCTGCCTATAAATAGAGGCCCCGAGCTTCAACTCGAGCACCCACCATCCCTGCACTCCCCCTAGAGCAAGCCTAGCCACTGGTAGAGCCCCGAGGAGGTCTCCTTCCTCGACTCCGGCCGCCGCGACCCGCCACGGGATCCAGCCCGATTCGCCCCCGTGTGCGCTCCTCTGCCTCCGTTCTCTTGCCAGTAGCTTCACCTTGCATCCCTCGTTCTGACCCGCGCCTCAATTCGTAGTTTGCAGCCCTCCACCGGAGTTCCCCATCCTCACCCGAGCCGCCGTCCGCCGGAGATAGTGTCGCCGTCGACGTGGTGCTCCCCGTTGGATGAGTCCACCACCCACCGACGCGGAAGAAGACGCTGAAGCTCTTGGTACCCTCCATTTCTCCTACTCGCCGTGGTTCGACGCCGGCGTCCACCGCAGTCTTCGGGCGCTGGCGAGCTTTTTAAACCTGACAGGTGGACCCCGCCTGTCAGCCTCTATTCTATTCTCCTTCAAACCGTTTTCTGTTGGCGCCTTCGGGCAAATACGTTTTCTCCATTGCGCTTGCGCATTCCCAACCGAAGCGTTTTCTGTTTTCTCAGTTAAAACCCTGGAACTTTTCTGTTTCATTACAGATAAGTCCCTGGACAGAAACCTTTATAACTTTTTAATATAAATGAATTTTTGAGTGATTCTTTTTCTGACAATCTTCAAATTTTGTCTAGTTTTTTATGGGATTTATTTGAAAATTATTTGGAAAAGTTTCTGTGCAAGTGTTGGTTTTCACGTTAGTACCCGTTTCGTGATTGCCGTAGGTTCCGGAAGAGGTGAAGGAGCCGCGAACTTCGCCGAGCTAGACTCCGACTTCTCCGAACCAGGCAAGCATGTTTTGAACATTTGATATGACAGGTGTTTTGCATGTTCGCGTGAAAGTTTGTGCGTGGCATATGAGTGTCGGTAAATACCTCGTTGCTTGTAAGGCAACGACCCGGTTGTTCCAAAGTCGCGATGATCTCTAATGAGAGATGGCCTAATCATGTGGTGACATGAAGGGCAGCAAGGTGGTACTGTTGTAGCATACCAGCCTTGCGTCATCCGACTTTCTCCGACGTTAACGTGGTTGGAGCCACGTTATCGTTCTTTTCCCGCATGTTCCAAAGTTGCGATGATCTCTGATGAGAGATGGCCAAATCATGTGGTGACATGAAGGGCAGCAAGGTGGTACTGTTGTAGCATACCAGCCTTGCGTCATCCGACTTTCTCCGACGTTAAAGTGGTTGGAGCCACGTTACCGTTCTTTCCCCTTTCCGTGCTACCACATGTCTCATTGCCAGGATGCGGTTTAGTAAGTTGGTAACCTCTTTCCATGTACACACCAAACAGAGAGGCCGGGACGATGGTACCTTGGCCCAGGATTAAAGCCAGTCATCCGGTCAGGGGGCATGGGTGTTTCCGGTTTGGACCGAGAGGGGGGCACCCCCTTAGAGCGCGCGTATAGAAATTTGATCCCATGCTACGCGAGGTTGTAGCCTCCCCGTCTGAAGGTTTTTCTTGAATGTTGTCGAGGGTGATCCCTGGCTTCGGATGGTTGAATTGGGTGTGTACTGGTTAAACGTGTTTCTTCAAAAACACCGTAGACGGAACTAGTCCCCGTGACTACTGAAATCCGTTGGCTGTGGTTAAGTACAAACTCTGCAGAGTCAATTCTTTCCAAATCATCGTATCCATGATCACGTAGTGTAAACATTATATCCATATTTATCCGTGTGAAAAACTTGTCCCCGGTGAACAAGCTCAAGTGGTAAATCCAGTTTTATTGTTACTCCTGTGGATGGACTAACTTTATATTTGTCGCATGCTTGTGATAATTTATGTTCCCGAACGATTGTATTATTGAGCTGTGATATAAGCCCTTTATGTGACGTCGCGCAGACGTCCGACTGTGGCGTGTACTTGTTTCTTACTTTAAATATAAGCCCTTTATGTGATGTCGCCCAGACGTCCGACTGTGGCATGCACTGTCTTTATTTTCTGTTGCAAGCCCTTTATGTGGTGTCACCTCGACGCCCGACTGTGGTATCATTATTCCGCATTTTCCGCTCGAGGAGTCTTTCAGACACTCGTTTGGCACCCGCATTATTATTCCGCATTTTCCGCTCGAGGAGTCTTTCAGACACTCGTTTGGCACCCGCATTATTATTCCGCATTTTCCGCTCGAGGAGTCTTTCAGACACTCGTTTGGCACCTGTATTATTATTCCGCATTTTCCGCTCGAGGAGTCTTTCAGACACTCGTTTGGCACCAGTATTACTATTCTGCAGTTTCCGCTCGAGGCGTCATTCAGACCCTCGCTTGGCACCCAGTATTTATTATCTCTATGTCTGATCGCACTGGTTAACTTGTTCATATGCTTCATGTTTGCATTTGTTATATCTTATGTCCGAACTGTCTTGCGAGTACTTTCATAGTACTCACCTGGCTTGTTGATTTGGCCAGATGTTGACGAAGGCGATCTCTTGGATGAAGAGTTTGATAGCGCGTCCGATGCCTAGAGGAGTCCCAGTCAGTCCTGCGTGATCCCGGACATTGGTCACTTGTATTGTATACGCTTCCGCCATCCGCTATAAGTCTTCTGGAGCCTCACTCCGACGCTCGAAGAGTTGTAGTCTTCTGGAATCATATCACTCGCTTCGCGATAATTTTTCCACCACCGTTATTATCGTGAGTTAGTAGTTTGCCACCCTATCCGCCGTCTTGTTTTAGCGGCGTGCATGTAATAAATTGTTGGGCAGTCTCTGCTCAACCTTGTATTATATTTAGTACTCCTGGTATTCTTCTTCTGTGACCAAGATATTGTCTACCAGTGAGAAGGAATTCTTCCTCGCTGGTCCGTAAAAGGGATTGGTCTCTCAATAATTATTTTATTGAAAAACCGGTCGTGACAGGCACCTACACCAATTGAAGTGGAAGCTTATGATAGTGATCATGAAACTTCGGATCAAGTCACTACCAAACCTCGTAGGACGACGAGGATGCGCACTACTTCATAGTAATGCGTGATCCTGTCTTGGAAGTCATGTTGCTAGACAACAATGAACCTACGAGCTATGGAGAAGCGATGGTGGGCCCATATTCCGACGAATGGCTCAAGGCCATGAAATCTGAGATAGAATCCATGTATCAGAACAAAGCATGGACTTTGGTGAACTTGCCCGATGATTGGCAAGCCATTGAGATAAATGGATCTTTAAGAAGAAGACGGACATGGACGGTAATGTTACCGTCTATGAAGCTCGACTTGTGGCAAAGAGTATTTTCACAAGTTCAAGGAGTTGACTACGATGAGTTTTTCTCATCCGTAGAGATGCTTAGGTCCGTCGGAATCATGTTAGCATTAGCTACATTTATGAAATCTGGCAGATGGATGTCAAAACAAGTTTCCTTACCAGTTTTCGTAAGGAAAGGTTGTATGTGATACAATCAGAAAGGTTTTGTTGATCCTAAGGATGCTAAAAGGTATGCTAGCTCCAGCGATCCTTCCATGGATTAGAGCAAGCATCTCGGAGTCAGAATATACGCTTTGATGGAGTGATCAAAGTTTTTGGGTTTATACAAAGTTTGTTGGAAACTTGTATTTACAATAAAGTGAGTGGGAGCGCTACAACATTTCTGATAAGTATATGTGAATGACATATTGTTGATCTGAAATGATGTAAAATTTCTGGAAAGCATAAAGGGTTGTTTGAAAGGAGTTTTTCAAAGGAAGACCTGGATAAAGCTGCTTACATATTGGGCATCAAGATCCATAGAGATAGATCAAGACGCCTGATGATACTTTCAAAAGACAGCACACCTTGACATGATTTTGAAAGAGTTCAAAATAGATCAGCAAAGAAGGAGTTCTTGGCTGTGTTACAAGGTGTGAGTATTGAGTAAGACTCAAGACCTGACCACAGCAGAAGATAGAGAAAGGACGAAGGTCGACCCCTATGCTTTAGACGTAGGCTCTATAGTATGCTATGCTGTGTACCGCACATGTAGTGTGCCTTGCCATGAGTTGGTCAAGAGGGTACAATGGTGATCCAGGAAAGGATCTCATGACAGCGGTCGAACTTATGCTTAGTACCTAGTGGATTAAGGAATTTTCTCGATTATGGAGGTGGAAAGGAGTTCGTCATAAAGGGTTACGTCGATGCGAACTTTGACACAAATCCGGATGACTCTGAGTAGTAAACCGGATTCGTATAGTAGAGCAATTATTTGAGATGGCTCCAAATAGCGTGTGGTAGCATCCACAAGATGACATAGATATTCGTAAAGCACACGGTTCTGAAAGGTTCAGACCCGTTGACTAATAACCTCTCTCACAAGCATAACATGACCAAACCAGAACATATTGAGTGATAATCACATAGTGATGTGAACTAGATTGTTGACTCTAGTAAACTCTTTAGATGTTGGTCACATGGTGATGTGACCAGTGAGTGTTAATCACATGGTGATGTGAACTAGATTATTGACTCTAGTGCAAGTGGGAGACTGTTGGAAATATGCCCTAGAGGCAATAATAAATTGGTTATTATTATATTTCCTTATTCATGATAATCGTTCATTATCCATGCTAGAATTGTATTGATAGGAAACTCAGATACATGTGTGGATACATAGACAACACCATGTCCCTAGTAAGCCTCTAGTTCACTAGCTTGTTGATCAATAGATGGTTACGGTTTCCTGACCATGGACATTGGATGTCGTTGATAACGGGATCACATCATTAGGAGAATGATGTGATGGACAAGACCCAATCCTAAGCATAGCATAGAAGATCGTGTAGTTTCGTTTGCTAGAGCTTTTCCAATGTCAAGTATCTTTTCCTTAGACCATGAGATCGTGCAACTCCCGGATACCGTAGGAGTGCTTTGGTTGTGCCAAATGTCACAACGTAACTGGGTGACTATAAAGGTGCACTACGGGTATCTCCGAAAGTGTCTGTTGGGTTGGCACGGATCGAGACTGGGATTTGTCACTCCGTGTGACGGAGAGGTATCTCTGGGCCCACTCGGTAATGCATCATCATAATGAGCTCAATGTGACTAAGGCGTTAGTCACGGGATCATGCATTGCGGTACGAGTAAAGAGACTTGCCGGTAACGAGATTGAACAAGGTATTGGGATACCGACGATCGAATCTCGGGCAAGTAACATACCGTTTGACAAAGGGAATTGTATACAGGATTGATTGAATCCTTGACACCGTGGTTCATCTGATGAGATCATCGTGGAACATGTGGGAGCCAACATGGGTACCCAGATCCCGCTGTTGGTTATTGACTGGAGAGGCGTCTCGGTCATGTCTGCATGTCTCCCGAACCCGTAGGGTCTACACACTTAAGGTTCGGTGACGTTAGGGTTGTAGAGATATATGTATGCGGAAACCCGAAAGTTGTTCGGAGTCCCGGATGAGATCCCGGACGTCACGAGAGGTTCCGGAATGGTCCGGAGGTGAAGAATTCTATATAGGAAGTCATGTTTCGGCCACCGGGAAAGTTTCGGGGGTTACCGGTATTGTACCGGGACCACCGGAAGGGTCCCGGGGGTCCACCGGGTGGAGCCACCTGTCCCGGAGGGCCCCATGGGCTGAAAGTGGAAGGGAACCAGCCCCTAGTGGGCTGGGAGCCCCCCTTGGGCCTCCTCCCATGCGCCTAGGGTTGGGAACCCTAGGGTGGGGGGACTTCCCCCTTGCCTTGGGGGGCAAGGCACCCCTTTCCACCCCTTGGCCGCCGCCCCCCCAACCCTAGATGGGTTCTGGCCGGGCCCCCCCCCTCCCAAGGGGGCCTATATAAAGGGGGGGAGGAAGGAGGGCAGGAATCTACAGCCTTGGGCGCCTCCCTCCTCCCCTGCAACACCTCTCTCTCTCTCTCTCTCGCAGAAGCTTGGTGAAGCCCTGCCGGAGACCCGCTACATCCACCACCACGCCGTCGAGCTGCTGGATCTCCATCAACCTCTCCTTCCCCCTTGCTGGATCAAGAAGGAGGAGACGTCGCTGCACCGTACATGTGTTGAACGCGGAGGTGCCGTCCGTTCGGCACTCGGTCATCGGTGATTTGGATCACGGCGAGTACGACTCCATCATCCACGTTCATTGGAACGCTTCCGCTCACGATCTACAAGGGTATGTAGATGCACTCCTTTCCCCTCGTTGCTAGTAGACTCCATAGATGCATCTTGGTGAGCGTAGGAAAATTTTAAATTATGCTACGATTCCCAACAGTTTCTTGGTCTTGCAAGCTATTGCCGAAGATTCGTTGAGAATTTCTCCAAGATTGCAAAGCCTCTTTCCAACCTCCTCCAGAAGCATGTGAAGTATGTCTGGTCTCCTGAGTGTGACGTTGCTTTCAACACTCTCAAAGAGAAACTAGTCACAGCTCCTGTCTTGACTCCTCCTGATGAATCCAAGCCGTTTGAAGTTTTCTGTGATGCTTCTCTCCAAGGTCTCGGTGCTGTGTTAATGCAAGAGAAGAAAGTTGTGGCCTATACCTCTCGTCAGTTGAAGCCCAACGAGAAAAACTACCCCACTTACGATCTTGAGTTGGCGGCAGTTGTCCATGCATTAATAACGTGGAAACATCTCTTGTTGGGAAGACAAGTGGACATTTTCACCGATCACAAGAGTCTCAAGTACATCTTCACTCAACCCAACCTCAACCTCAGGCAGACTCGATGGGTCGAAATGATTCAAGAGTACAATTCGAGTATTGAGTATACTCCAGGCAAAGCAAATGTCATTGCAGATGCTTTAAGCAGGAAGGCTTATTGCAACAGCTTAATTCTCAAGCCTTTCCAACCGGATCTTTGTGAAGCTTTCCGCAAGCTGAATCTCGAAGTTGTTCCTCAAGGCTTTCTTGCCAACCTCATAGTCTCTCCTACTTTGGAAGATCAAATTCATGAGGCACAACTCCTTGATGCCATGGTGAAGAAGGTGAAATGTGGTATCGACAAGGGTCTTTCCAAATACAAGTGCTATCGCATTGATGACAGAGACACTTTATTCTTCGAGGACCGGATTGTGGTTCCTAAAGGTGATCTAAGGAAAGTCATTATGAACGAGGCACACAATTCTCTTATTTCCATTCATCCTGGAAGTACGAAGATGTATCATGACCTCAAGCAGTCGTATTGGTGGACTCGAATGAAGCGAGAAATTGCTCAAGTCGTGAATGAATGTGATGTCTGTCGAAGAGTGAAAGCAGAACACCAACGACCAGCTGGTCTCCTC
This sequence comes from Triticum aestivum, assembly GCF_018294505.1. Lineage (NCBI taxonomy): Eukaryota > Viridiplantae > Streptophyta > Magnoliopsida > Poales > Poaceae > Triticum > Triticum aestivum. The sequence continues at coordinate 55,328,463 of NC_057796.1, forward strand.
CAACCTCTTGCTATCCCGGAATGGAAGTTTGATCATATTGAAATGGACTTCGTGACGGGTTTTCCAAAGTCCAAGCGTGGAAATGATGCTATCTTCGTTGTCATCGACAAGCTTTCTAAAGTGGCTCATTTCCTTCCTATCAAAGAATCCATCACAGCAGCTCAGCTGGCAGAGCTTTACACCTCCAGAATTGTCTCCTTGCACGGCACTCCACAATTGATTTCTTCAGATCGTGGAAGCATCTTCACCTCTAAGTTCTGGGACTCCTTCCAGAAGGCCATGGGCACAAACATTCGCTTCAGCACAGCCTTCCATCCTCAAACTAGTGGCCAAGTCGAGCGAGTCAATCAAATTCTTGAAGATATGCTCAGGGCTTGTGTCATTTACTTTGGCATGAAATGGGAAGATTGTCTTCCATATGCTGAATTCTCCTACAACAACAGCTTCCAAGTGAGTTCGGGCAAGGCCCCATTCGAGATTCTCTATGGCAGAAAGTGTCGTACTCCTCTCAATTGGTCAGAGACTGGTGAACGCCAACTTCTTGGCAATGACTTAATCACTGAAGCTGAAGAAATGTGTAAAGTCATCCGTGATAATCTCAAAGCCGCGCAATCGCGCCAGAAGAGTTACTATGATAGTAAGCATCGTGATTTGGCTTTCGAGATCGGAGACCATGTCTACCTCCGCGTCTCTCCAATGAAAGGCACTCGTCGCTTTGGTATCAAAGGGAAGCTTGCCCCTAGATACGTGGGTCCTTTCAAGATCGTTGGCAAAAGAGGCGACCTCGCCTATCAACTTGAACTTCCTTCCAACTTCGCGAACGTGCACGATGTGTTCCACGTGTCACAGCTCCGCAAGTGCTTCAAGACGCCTGAGCGCACTATCGACTTCGAAGAGATTGACCTCCAAGAAGATTTGTCTTATCATGAGCACCCCGTTGCTATTCTTGAAGAAACTGAGCGCAAGACTCGCAACAAGTCAATCAAATTCCTGAAAGTGAAGTGGTCGCACCATTCCGACCGGGAAGCCACCTAGGAATGCGAGGACCACCTCCGTTCCGAATATCCGGAGTTCTTTCAGTCCTAGATCTCGGGACGAGATCCCCTCGTAGTGGTGGAGTGTTGTAACACCCCGCATGTAACTTGCCATATTTGTAACTCCGACTCTTGCCATTTCCGGCTATGTGTTATGATATTCCCTCCGTGGTCGGGTTTTGTCTTTCGTTTTGCATTTTTTCATGTCATGCATTTTCATATCATGTCATCATGTGCATTGCATTTGCATACGTGTTCGTCTCATGCATCCGAGCATTTTCCCTGTTGTCCGTTTTGCAATCCGGCGCTCCTATCTCCTCCGGTGCACCCCTCTTGTTTTCTTTCGTGGGCGGGTGTCAAACATTCTCAGAATGGAAGGAGGCTTGTCAAGTGGCCTTAATATACCACCCGGAAACCACCGGTCAAGTTTCGTTCCATTTGGAGGTCGTTTGGTACTCCATCGGTTAACCGGGCATCCGCAAAGTCCATTTGAGTGTCCAGCAAAAACCCCCTAAAAAACCAGCCCAAAACCCACCAAACTCTTTTCCATGCTCTAGGTCGTTCGATCGCGATCGTGTGGGCGAAAACCGCACCTTATTTGGAGCCTCCTAGCTCCCTCTAGCTATAAAAGAGCATCCCCTCCCGTATACATTCGCAGACGAACCCTAGCTTTCCCTCGCGCCGCGCCGGACGTGTCCGTACGCCGGCCGGACACTTCGCTCCGCCGCGCTCGGCCACTCACAGGCCGCCACGTCGCCCCGTACCCGCGCGCCGCCGAAGCC
>NC_057796.1:55330511-55333345 GCF_018294505.1 Triticum aestivum
CCGCCGTCGCGCAGCGGCTCCCCGCCGTCGTCGCCGTCCTTCCCCGCGGGCCCGACGCCCCTCGCCGCCGGCGTCCCTCCCCGCCGTCGCCTCGCCTCCCCGCGCCATCTCCCCTTCCTCCCGTTGCCGGAGACGAGCACCACCGGAGCTCCATCGCCAGATCTCGATCTGGAAGTTACTGTAGCGGTTGACTTCTCGATCCCGCTACGATATAATCGAGGTGGATTATGGTGGAGGGGGGCACCGCACACGGCTAAGAGATCAAGAGAACAATTGTTGTGTCTCCAAGGGGTGCCCCCCTCCCCGTATATAAAGGAGTGGAGGAGGGGGAGGGCCGGCCCTCTCTATGACGCGCCCTAGGAGGAGTCCTACTCCCACCGGGAGTAGGATTCGCCCCTTCCAAGTAGTAGGAGTAGGAGTCAAGGAAAGGGGAGACAGAAGATAAGGAAGGAGGGGGCGCAGCCCCTCCCCCTAGTCCAATTCGGACTAGGCCTTGGGGGGCGCCCAGCCTCTCCTCTCTCTTTCCCCTAAAACCAATAAGGCCCATATACTCCGTGGCGAATTCCCGTAACTCTCCGGTACTCCGAAAAATACCCGAATCACTCAGAACCTTTCTGATGTCCCAATATAGTCGTCCAATATATCGATCTTTACGTCTCGAGCATTTCAAGACTCCTCGTCATGTCCCCGATCTCATCCGGGACTCCCAACTACCTTCGGTACATCAAAACACATAAACTCATAATATAACCGTCATCGAACTTTAAGCGTGCGGACCCTACGGGTTCGAGAACAATGTAGACATGACCGAGACACATCTCCGGTCAATAACCAATAGCGGAACCTGTATGCTCATATTGGCTCCCACATATTGTACGAAGATCTTTATCGGTCAAACCGCATAACAACATACGTTGTTCCCTTTGTCATCGGTATGTTACTTGCCCGAGATTCGATCGTCGGTATCTCAATACCTAGTCCAATCTCGTTACCGGCAAGTCTCTTTACTCGTTCCGTAACACATCATCCCGCAACTAACTCATTAGTTACAATGCTTGCAAGGCTTATAGTGATGTGCATTACTGAGTGGGCCCCAGAGATACCTCTCCGACAATCGGAGTGACAAATCCTAACCTCGACATACGCCAACCCAACAAGTACCTTCGGAGACACCTGTAGAGCACCTTTATAATCACCCAGTTACGTTGTGACGTTTGGTAGCACACAAAGTGTTCCTCCGGTAAACGGGAATTGCATAATCTCATAGTCATAGGAACATGTATAAGTCATGAAGAAAGCAATAGCAGAATACTAGATCAAGTGCTAAGCTAACGGAATGGGTCAAGGCAATCACATCATTATCCTAATGATGTGATCCCGTTAATCAAATGACAACTGATGTCTATGTCTAGGAAACATAACCATCTTTGATCAACGAGCTAGTCAAGTAGAGGCATATTAGTGACACTCTGTTTGTCTATGTATTCACACAAGTATTATGTTTCCGGTTAATACAATTCTAGCATGAATAATAAAAATTTATCATGAAATAAGGAACTAAATAATAACTTTATTATTGCCTCTAGGGCATATTTCCTTCATTGGCCTCTTCTTCTTTGGTCCCTCATTGTGCCATCATTCTCAGTGCCATCTCCATGCTTAGACAAACCTATGTTATCATCCCCCCCACCTCGTTTGCTGCATGATTAGTGAGTAGTGGCACCTCCACCTTACGGTACACCAACATCGGCGGTCCCCCTTTGCGCTTGGGCGCTTAATTGCATTTGACAGGGGAGTTCACCTCGGCACAAGCATTAGCTAAGCTGGAGTTCTTCGTTTTGTTCTTGCTGGTTTTGACTGTTGGCTCTTAGCAGAACTCTCAGCTGACGGTGCCCTCTTCTTTTCCTCCGGCGGCCGTAGTCCTTTGCCAAACGGCAAGTCACCATGCTCATCTCTATTAGCCGGCGTCGGACAATATAAATCGGAGTGGCCTATGACCACAAGAAAAGCAAAAGTGGGAAATGTTTCCATATTGAATGTCAAAAGGGTCTGTAGTTCCCTCCTTGCAGATTCAATCAAAATCCATCTTCTCAATGGTTTTGCCACATCCAGAGTAACTCGTGCATGCAAATAGCCTCCCTCATGATCAAAGTGGGCTGAATGTAACACTCCGCATGTAACTTGCCATATTTGTATCTCCGACTCTTGCCATTTCCGGTTATGTGTTATGATATTCCCTCCGTGGTCGGGTTTTGTCTTTCGTTTTGCATTTTGTCATCATGTCATCATGTGCATTGCATTTGCATACGTGTTCGTCTCATGCATCCGAGCATTTTCCTCGTTGTCCGTTTTGCAATCCGGCGCTCCTATCTCCTCCGGTGCACCCCTCTTGTTTTCTTTCATGGGCGGGTGTCAAACATTCTCGGAATGGACCGAGGCTTGTCAAGTGGCCTTAATATACCACCCGGAAACCACCGGTCAAGTTTCGTTCCATTTGGAGGTCGTTTGGTACTCCATCGGTTAACCGGGCATCCGCAAAGTCCATTTGAGTGTCCAGCAAAACCCCCCTCAAAAACCAGCCCAAAACCCACCAAACTCTCTTCCATGCTCTAGGTCGTTCGATCACGATCGTGTGGGCGAAAACCGCACCTCATTTGGAGCCTCCTAGCTCCCTCTAGCTATAAAAGAGCATCCCCTCCCGTATACATTCGCAGAAGAACCCTAGCTTTCCCTCGCGCCGCGCCGGACGTGTCCGTACGCCGGCTGGACACTTCGCGCCGCCTCGCTCGGCCACTCACAGGCCGCCACGTCGCCGCCGTACCCGCGCGCCGCCG
>NC_057796.1:55333707-55336045 GCF_018294505.1 Triticum aestivum
GCCGTCGTCGCCGTCCTTCCCCGCGGGCCCGACGCCCCTCGCCGCCGGCGTCCCTCCCCGCAGTCGCCTCGCCTCCCCGCGCCATCTCCCCTTCCTCCCGTTGCCGGAGACGAGCGCCACCGGAGCTCCATCGCCAGAAGTTACTGTAGCGGTTGACTTCTCGATCCCGTTTTTTTCCCAAGTCTTTTCTCTTCACAGCATATGCCCATGTTCGATAGTGCATAACTCCTTGCATGTAGCTCCGATTCGCGCGTGTAATATGTAAAATTGTTCGCCTCGTAATGCTCTACATTTTGTTCAATTGAAACATGTTCATTAGAGGTCATCTTGATGCCCAAATCTCTGTTACAAGAGGGCTAGTTGCCGTTATCTTCTGGTTCTTATCAGAACGTGGAGATTTTTCATTTTTGTATCATTTAATCTGTGCATCTTATGGGCATGAGCTCTACATGTGTTTTGTTGTATACCATGCCATCTTTCCAATGGTGTATGCCATGTGTTTTTGTGAGCTCTGTGGTGACTAGCACAAGCATGCAAAGTAGGCTCCGTAATGTTTCTGATTTCAGGGACTTGGTGATTTCTCTAAGTCCTTGTCTGCTGTTATTTTGTTGCCATGTAAACTTGATGCTACAGAGAGATCCATGCATATTTTGGTGATGTTAAGTAAGGATGTTGTGTAGCTATTGTTGTAATTGATCCATTCCTGCCCTTGTTTGCAATTATGGAGTGCCATAGCATGAATCAATCTTGCTCTACTTTTGTTATAAAATATTTCTGGCAGATTCTTAACATGATATGCAATTTTGCCAAGCTTATTGTAGTTGATCCATACATGCTATGCATTTGTTCTTGCCATGGTTAGCTTCATAAACATGCCATCTTGCTGTAGGTATGCTTGTTGTGCATGCATTGCTCTGTAGTGAGTGCATCAAGCTCACAAATAGGCCTACATATTATTGTTTCTCTATGGCAGAAAGTGCCGTACTCCTCTCAATTGGTCAGAGACTGGTGAACGCCAACTTCTTGGCAATGACTTAATCACTGAAGCTGAAGAAATGTGTAAAGTCATCCGTGATAATCTCAAAGCCGCGCAATCGCGCCAGAAGAGTTACTATGATAGTAAGCATCGTGATTTGGCTTTCGAGATTGGAGACCATGTCTACCTCCGCGTCTCTCCAATGAAAGGCACTCGTCACTTCGGTATCAAAGGGAAGCTTGCCCCTAGATACGTGGGTCCTTTCAAGATCGTTGGCAAAAGAGGCGACCTCGCCTATCAACTTGAACTTCCTTCCAACATCGCGAACGTGCACGATGTGTTCCACGTGTCACAGCTCCGCAAGTGCTTCAAGACGACTGAGCGCGCTATAGACTTCGAAGAGATTGACCTCCAAGAAGATTTGTCTTATCATGAGCACCCCGTTGCTATTCTTGAAGAAACTGAGCGCAAGACTCGCAACAAGTCAATCAAATTCCTGAAAGTGAAGTGGTCGCACCATTCCGACCGGGAAGCCACCTGGGAACGTGAGGACCACCTCCGTTCCGAATATCCGGAGTTCTTTCAGTCCTAGATCTCGGGACGAGATCCTCTCGTAGTGGTGGAGTGTTGTAACACCCCGCATGTAACTTGCCATATTTGTAACTCCGACTCTTTCCATTTCTGGCTATGTGTTGTGATATTCCCTCCGTGGTCGGGTTTTGTCTTTCGTTTTGCATTTTGTCATGTCATGCATTTTCATATCATGTCATCATGTGCATTGCACTTGCATACGTGTTCGTCTCATGCATCCGAGCATTTTCCCCGTTGTCCGTTTTGCAATCCGGCGCTCCTATCTCCTCCGGTGCACCCCTCTTGTTTTCTTTCGTGGGCGGGTGTCAAACATTCTCAGAATGGACCGAGGCTTGTCAAGTGGTCTTAATATACCACCCGGAAACCACCGGTCAAGTTCCGTTCCATTTGGAGGTCGTTTGGTACTCCATCGGTTAACCGGGCATCCGCAAAATCCATTTGAGTGTCCAGCAAAAACCCCCTAAAAAACCAGCCCAAAACCCACCAAACTCTCTTCCATGCTCTAGGTCGTTCGATCACGATTGTGTGGGCGAAAACCGCACCTCATTTGGAGCCTCCTAGCTCCCTCTAGCTATAAAAGAGCATCCCCTCCCGTATACATTCGCAAACGAACCCTACCTTTCCCTCGCGCCGCGCCGGACGTGTCCGTACGCCGGCCGGACACTTCGCGCCGCCGCGCTCGGCCACTCACAGGCCGCCACGTCGCCCCCGTACCCGCGCGCCGCCAAAGCCCGCGAGGGCCCAGCGCCGGCCCGCCGGCCCGACGCCTCC
>NC_057796.1:55336451-55338677 GCF_018294505.1 Triticum aestivum
CGACCGCCGCCGCCGCGCCGCGGCTCCCCGCCGTCGTCGCAGTCCTTCCCTGCGGGCCCGACGCCCCTCGCCGCCGGCGTCCCTCCCCACCGTCGCCTCGCCTCCCCGCGCCATCTCCCCTTCCTCCCGTTGCCGGAGACGAGCGCCACCGGAGCTCCATCGCCAGATCTCGATCTGGAAGTTACTGTAGCGGTTGACTTCTCGATCCCGTTTTTTTCCCAAGTCTTTTCTCTTCACAGCATATGCCCATGTTCGATAGTGCATAACTCCTTGCATGTAGCTCCGATTTACGCGTGTAATATGTCAAATTGTTCGCCTCGTGATGCTCTACATTTTTTTCAATTGAAACATGTTCATTAGAGGTCATCTTGATGCCCAAATCTCTGTTACAAGAGGGCTAGTTGCTCTTATCTGCTGGTTCTTATCAGAACTTGGAGATTTGTCATTTTTGTATCATTTAATCTGTGCATCTTATGGGCATGAGCTCTACATGTGTTTTGTTGTATGCCATGCCTTCTTTCTAAGGTTGTATGACATGTATTTTTGTGATCTCTGTGGTGACTAGCACAAGCATGCAAAGTCCTTGTCTGCTGTTATTTTGTTGCCATGTAAACTTGATGCTACAGAGATATACATGCATATTTTGGTGATGTTCAGTAAGGATTTTGTGTAGATATTGTTGTAATTGATCCATTCCTGCCCTTGTTTGCAATTATGAAGTGCCATAGCATGAATCAATCTTGCTCTACTTTTGCTATAAAATATTTCTGGCAGATTCTTAACATGATATGCAATTTTGCCAAGCTTATTGTAGTTGATCCATACATGCTATGCATTTTTTCTTGCCATGATTAGCTTCATAAACATGCCATCTTGCTGTAGGTATGCTTTTTGTGTCATGAATTGCTCTGTAGTGAGTGCATCAACCTCACAAATAGGCCTACATATTATTATTTCTGCCATGCTTTGTTTTCTGCTAAGTCTGAAACCTGATAACGAAACTTGCTATGTTTACATGCTTGCCATAATATCTTCTGGTCCTTTTTGGCTTAAGGTCAATAATGGACTTTTGTCATATGATTTTAGTAGAATACTGCCAAGCCAAGTTTTGCCATGTTAAGTTTCTGTAGCATGTTGATTTCGTGCTCTCAACATTGCTACCTGATCCTGTTTTCTGCCATGTCCAGTTTTTCACCGTGTCTGTGAACCTGTTATCTTTTGCACTTTTGCCATGCTTGTTTGAGCTTGATATGTTGTGATCTAGCCGTAGCTCAGTGTTCATCTTTTGTCAAGCGTCTCCTGTAGATTACTGCCATGTGCTTTATTGCTATGTTGGAGTGATTTAGCATTGTTGTTTGTTGCATTTTAAGTGCTATCATGCTGTTAATCGCAGATCCGTGTCATTCTTGTTTTGCTTGCCATTTGCAAACCGTGCATCCGTTTCCAGTGATCTTTATATCGATTTCGACCGAAATCATCTCATCTTTCTAGTGGCATGCTTGTTTACCAAGTTACAGCCATGTTCATCATTTTCCTTCCGGAGCACGCATATGCATCGCATATCATATCTTGCATATCATAAATGTTTTGCATCATGTTTCTTGTGCATTTCTCATGGTTGATTGTGGTTCCCTCTGTTTGTGTTCTTGTCTTGGGAAGAGCCGGGAGACGAGTTCGTGAACGAGGAACCTGTTGAGTATGCTTTCGAGGATCAAGCTCTCGACAACTCTGAGAACCTTGCAAGCAAGATGACCACCCCTCGAAATCACTTCTATCTTTGCTTTGCTAGTTGTTCACTCTCTTTCCATGCTACGCTACCTTTCACTTGCTATATCATGTCTCCCATTTTGCCATGTCAGCCTCTAACCATCCTTTTCTAGCAAACCGTTGTTTGGCTAAGTTACCGCTTTTGCTCAGCCCCTCTTATAGCGTTGCTAGTTGCAGGTGAAGTTGAAGTTGGTTCCATGTCGGAACATGGATATGTTGGGATATCACAATATCTCTTATTTAATTAATGCATCTATATATATTTTGGTAAAGGGTGGAAGGCTCGGCCTTATGCCTGGTGTTTTGTTCCACTCTTGCCGCCCTAGTTTCTGTCATACCGGTATTATGTTCCTTGAGTTTGCGTTCCTTACGCGGTCGGGTGATTTATGGGACCCCCTTGACAGTTCGCCTTGAATAAAACTCCTCCAGCAAGGCCCAACCTTGGTTTTACCATTTGCG
>NC_057796.1:55339029-55346409 GCF_018294505.1 Triticum aestivum
GGGCCAATGCTCCTTCGAGTGTTGGTCCGAACTGAGTAGACTGTGGGGCCCCCTCCTGGAAACTCGAGGTCTGGTTTTACTCGTAGGATGTCTCATCCGGTGTGCCCTGAGAACGAGATGTGCAGCTCCTATCGGGATTTGTCGGCACATTCGGGCGGCTTTGCTGGTCTTGTTTTACCATTGTCGAAATGTCTTGTAAACCGGGATTCCGAGACTGATCGGGTCTTTCCGGGAGAAGGTTTATCCTTCGTTGACACTGAGAGCTTATGATGGGCTAAGTTGGGACACCCCTGCAGGGTATTATCTTTCGAAAGCCGTGCCCGCGGTTATGAGGCAGATGGGAATTTGTTAATGTCCGGTTGTAGAGAACTTGTCACTTGACCCAATTAAAATGCATCAACTGCGTGTGTAGCCGTCATGGTCTCTTCTCGGCGGAGTCCGGGAAGTGAACACGGTCTGTGTTATATATAACATAAGTAGGAGTTCAGGATCACTTCTTGGTCATTGCTAGCTGATGACCGCCCCGTTGCTTCTCTTCTCGCTCTCTTTTGCGTATGTTAGCCACCATATATGCTTTTGCTGCTGCAGCTCCACCTCATTACACCATCCTTTCCTATAAGCTTAAATAGTCTTGATCTCGCGGGTGTGAGATTGCTGAGTCCTCGTGACTCACAGATTCTACCAAAATAGTTGCAGGTGCCGACGATGCCAGTGCAGATGATGGGGTGGATCTCAAGTGGGAGTTCGATGAGGAACGTGGTCGTTACTATGTGTCTTTTCCTGATGATCAGTAGTGGAGCCCAATTGGGACGATCGGGGATCTAGCATTTGGGGTTGTCTTATTTTCATCTGGATTTTGACCGTAGTCGGTCTATATGTTTGTATTTTGGATGATGTATGAATAATATTTATGTACTGTGTGAAGTGGCGATTGTAAGCCAACTCTTTATCCCATTCTTGTTCATTACATGGGATTGTGTGAAGATGACCCTTCTTGCGACAAAACCACTATGCGGTTATGCCTCTAAGTCGTGCCTCGACACGTGGGAGATATAGCCGCATCGTGGGCGTTACAAGTTGGTAATCAGAGCCATCCCCGACTTAGGAGCCCCCTGCTTGATCGAATCGCTGGCGTTGTTGAGTCTAGAACAAAAATGTTTTGAGTCTTAGGATTATATATAGCGGAGAGTAGGATTCTTTTTACTCCTCAGTCCCTTCGTTCCTCTGGTGAGGTCTCCTGACGTAGAAGTTTTGACTATTCTCTCCTCAAATTTCACTAAAAAAATTTAGGATCACGCGGGTATCCTGGAATCGTTCCGATGGTTTTGTGACGAGAAAATTGTTCTTGGTGCCTCCTGTCATTTAGGGGTTGTAGCAGTGTCCCGGGGAGTTGAGCTCCGAGGTGTTGTCGTCACAATTTTATCGTTGCAGTTCTGGAATACCAGAGTTTCGCCGACATCAAAATCTCTTTTATGCAGTTGTTGGTGAGATCACCTCGACGCCACCCAGTACTGGGGCGGGAGTTCGGGAGTATTGCCATAACTTGTATAACGGATGTTTTTCGAAGGTTGAGGTAAACGATTTCCGAAGGTTTCTTGGTTATGTGTTAACGGATGGATACAGCTGGATCTAGGGATTGTTAGTTTGGGTGATATATTTTGTCTCCCCTGTATCCCCTACACCAGATTGCATAAGCAGAAAGTTTCGGGAGTTTATAAGTGGGAATTCAAGTAGCCTTAGGATATCTTTCCGACAGATGCATGATATGAGATTGGGGTTCGACGTCTAGTGCTCCTCCTGTACACAGTTGGTTTTACAGTGGCCTCGTAGTATCTTAAAGAGTCCTTGGCTATGCCGACTCGGGGACGCTTCGTATGTCATGTGCACAGCCTTGCACATGATGGTGCTGTACGATTGAGCCCGTGTGGGCCCCACCACGAAAACTTCGGACGAAATCTCTATCATATGTTTGTTCCGGCTTATTTTGCAAGCCAATACTTTGTTTTGTTTTTACTTGTGGTATTCGAGTTGCTTCGAAGTCATATGTTGATTCCATATCTTTTCTAAGTGGCTTCTCAACTTATGGAAGTGTGATGATTTACTACGGAATTCATTCGTTCATTTTCGTTCGAATGTTTATTGTGAAGACTATATGTTGCAATTTTTATCCGTTGATTCTACTTATCTATTTGTCTATCAAGATGCTAACGGATGTCACCCTCTTCAGGATGGCTCCGCCAACGCGTCAGAATCGAGATCGCAATGAAGGGAGTCAAGCGAACCCTCCCCCACCACCTCCACCTCCGGAGGCATGGCAAGCAATCATGGCAGCAACCAACGCCAATGCTCAGATGATTCTGCAACTCTTGCAAGAACGTACTCAAGGGCAAGGCAATCAAGGCAATCAAGGTCAAGGCAACAATCAGTTTCACTTTGCCACACTCAACCAGTTTCTCGCAAATCAGCCCAAGTCTTTCAGCTACTGTGCCGAGGCCACGGATGCCGATGATTGGCTCGTGGACATCAACAAGCATTTTGAATGTAGCAATGTCAGGCCTGAGGACTATGTCAAGTTCGCTTCTTTTCAGCTCAAGGACCAAGCTGCTGATTGGTATCAACAATAAAAAGATTCCAGAGGAGGTCGTGTGATCACTTGGACTGACTTCTGTCGGGACTTCAAAGCGCACCACATTCCACAAAGTGTTGTTGAGAGCAAGCGTGAGGAGTTCCGCAATCTCAAGCAAGGCAACATGTCTGTGTATCAATACAACATCCAGTTTCAGAAACTTGCTCGCTTCGCTAAACAAGACGTTCCTGATGAAAAGAGCATGATCTATCACTTCAGAGGTGGCCTTAAAGAGGATCTGCAGTTAGCTCTCGTTCTTGTTGAGCCTACTCAGTTTGATCAATTCTATAATATGGCACTGAAGCAAGAGGCTGCTCAGCTCAAGTGTGAGGCTTCTAAGAAGAGAGTTGGAGATGCAGTTCAGTCTTCTTCTTCCTCACTTGTGACAGCTAAGCAACAGAAGTTCTAGTTGCCTCCTCCTCCTCCGTTTCGTCAGCCTTACCAGCAGAAGAACAAAGGTGGCCATGGTTCTTCCAACTCTTCCAACTCTGGCTATCAGAACAAGTCTCAGAATCAAGCTCCAAAGTCCAATGCTCCTTATCACCGTCCACTCTCAGAGGTGACTTGCAACAAATGTCAGCAGAAAGGTCACTATGCGAACAAGTGCTTCAACCAAAGGCGCCTTCCTCCTCCTCCTCCTGTCAGATCTTCCAGCAATGCAGTGGTCAAGCATAATCCAAAGTCTTTAAAGGTGAACATGATGAATGCAGCTCAAGCGGAGGAATCTACTGATGTGATAATGGGTAATCTCTCGGTTAATGATATTCCTGCAAAAGTTCTTTTTGATACTGGTGCATCGCAGTCTTTCTTGTCATACCCTTTTGCATCAAAGCACAATGTTGACACATAGATCTTATCCAAAGTTATGCAAGTTGTTTCTCCGGGAAAGCTTTTGTCTTCTAGTTTGGTTGCTCCCGATGTTTCCATCAAGATGGGCGACTATGAATTTCTGTCTTCTCCAGTTGTTCTTGGTGACTCGGATATTGATCTAATTCTCGGGATGGACTGGCTTTCTAAGCACAAGGCTCAACTCGATTGTGCTGCCAGGGAAATTCAATTGACACACTCTTCTGAGGATGTGATTATTTTTGCCGCTCGTGATGAAACCATTCGGTTTTTCTCTCTAAATGAGAATGGCGAATTGAATGCCATCTCTCAAATTCCAGTCGTTTGTGAGTATCAAGATGTCTTTCCAGAAGAGCTTCCGGGTATGCCTCCTCATCGGCCAGTTGAGTTCGTTATCGAACTAGAGCCTGGCACTGAACCCGTTTGCAAGCGTCCATACAAGCTTGGACCCAACGAGCTGAAGGAATTGAAGAAACGGCTCGATGAACAAGAGCGTCTGGGTTTGATCAGACCGAGTTCTTCTCCATGGGGTTGTGGTGTTCTTTTTGTCAAGAAGAAGGATGGCACGGACCGACTTTGTGTCGACTACCGTCCATTGAACAAGAAGACAATCAAGAACAAGTATCCACTTCCCAACATCAATGAGCTATTCGAGCAACTCAAAGGGGCTAAAGTATTCTCGAAGCTTGACCTTCGTATGGGTTATCATAAGATTCGCATTCGTGAAGAAAATATTCCCAAGACAGCATTCAGAACAAGCTTTGGTTCTTATGAATATACTGTCGTGTCTTTCGGCCTTGTCAATGCTCCTCCAGTGTTCTCTCGGATGATGAATTTCATCTTCAACCCCTATACCAATGAATTCATTCTGGTGTATCTCGATGATATCTTGGTCTTCTCCAAGAATAAGAAGGATCATGCCAAACATTTGCGATTGGTGCTCGACAAGCTCAGAGAGTATCAATTCTATGCGAAGTTCTCCAAATGTGAGTTTTGGCTTGATGAAGTTCTTTTCCTTGGTCACATCATCTCTGCCAAGGGCATCGCTGTTAACCCCGAGAAGGTGTCCGCAATTGTGAATTGGGAACCTCCTCAGAATGTCAAGCAGCTCCGCAGTTTCTTGATCTTGCAAGCTATTGCCGAAGATTCGTTGAGAATTTCTCCAAGATTGCACAGCCTCTTTCCAACCTCCTCCAGAAGCATGTGAAGTATGTCTGGTCTCCTGAGTGTGAAGTTGCTTTCAACACTCTCAAAGAGAAACTAGTCACAGCTCCTGTCTTGACTCCTCCTGATGAATCCAAGCCGTTTGAAGTTTTCTGTGATGCTTCTCACCAAGGTCTCGGTGCTGTGTTAATGCAAGAGAAGAAAGTTGTGGCCTATACCTCTCGTCAGTTGAAGCCCAACGAGAAGAACTACCCCACTCATGATCTTGAGTTGGCGGCAGTTGTCCATGCATTAATAACGTGGAGACATCTCTTGTTGGGAAGACAAGTGGACATTTTCACCGATCACAAGAGTCTCAAGTACATCTTCACTCAACCCAACCTCAACCTCAGGCAGACTCGATGGGTCGAAATGATTCAAGAGTACAATCCGAGTATTGAGTATACTCCAGGCAAAGCAAATGTCATTGCAGATGCTTTAAGCAGGAAGGCTTATTGCAACAGCTTAATTCTCAAGCCTTTCCAACCGGATCTTTGTGAAGCTTTCCGCAAGCTGAATCTCGAAGTTGTTCCTCAAGGCTTTCTTGCCAACCTCATAGTCTCTCCTACTTTGGAAGATCAAATTCATGAGGCACAACTCCTTGATGCCATGGTGAAGAAGGTGAAACGTGGTATCGACAAGGGTCTTTCCAAATACAAGTGCTATCGCATTGATGACAGAGACACTTTATTCTTCGAGGACCGGATTGTGGTTCCTAAAGGTGATCTAAGGAAAGTCATTATGAACGAGGCACACAATTCTCTTCTTTCCATTCATCCTGGAAGTACGAAGATGTATCATGACCTCAAGTAGTCGTATTGGTGGACTCGAATGAAGCGAGCAATTGCTCAAGTCGTGAATGAATGTGATGTCTGTCGAAGAGTGAAAGCAGAACACCAACGACCAGCTGGTCTCCTCCAACCTCTTGCTATCCCGGAATGGAAGTTCGATCATATTGAAATGGACTTCGTGACGGGTTTTCCAAAGTCCAAGCGTGGAAATGATGCTATCTTTGTTGTCATCGACAAGCTTTCTAAAGTGGCTCATTTCCTTCCTATCAAAGAATCCATCACAGCAGCTCAGCTGGCAGAGCTTTACACCTCCAGAATTGTCTCCTTGCACGGCATTCCACAATTGATTTCTTCAGATCGTGGAAGCATCTTCACCTCTAAGTTCTGGGACTCCTTCCAGAAGGCCATGGGCACAAACATTCGCTTCAGCACAGCCTTCCATCCTCAAACTAGTGGCCAAGTCGAGCGAGTCAATCAAATTCTTGAAGATATGCTCAGGGCTTGTGTCATTTCCTTTGGCATGAAATGGGAAGATTGTCTTCCATATGCTGAATTCTCCTACAACAACAGCTTCCAAGCGAGTTCGGGCAAGGCCCCATTCGAGATTCTCTATGGCAGAAAGTGCCGTACTCCTCTCAATTGGTCAGAGACTGGTGAACGCCAACTTCTTGGCAATGACTTAATCACTGAAGCTGAAGAATGGTGTAAAGTCATCCGTGATAATCTCAAAGCCGCGCAATCGCGCCAGAAGAGTTACTATCATAGTAAGCATCGTGATTTGGCTTTCGAGATCGGAGACCATGTCTACCTCCGCGTCTCTCCAATGAAAGGCACTCGTCGCTTCGGTATCAAAGGGAAGCTTGCCCCTATATACGTGGGTCCATTCAAGATCGTTGGCAAAAGAGGCGACCTCGCCTATCAACTTGAACTTCCTTCCAACTTCGCGAACGTGCACGATGTGTTCCACGTGTCACAGCTCCGCAAGTGCTTCAAGACGCTTGAGCGCACTATCGACTTCGAAGAGATTGACCTCCAAGAAGATTTGTCTTATCATGAGCACCCCGTTGCTATTCTTGAACAAACTGAGCGCAAGACTCGCAACAAGTCAATCAAATTCCTGAAAGTGAAGTGGTCGCACCATTTCGACCGGGAAGCCACCTCGGAACGCGAGGACCACCTCCGTTCCGAATATCCGGAGTTCTTTCAGTCCTAGATCTCGGGACGAGATCCTCTCGTAGTGGTGGAGTGTTGTAACACCCCGCATGTAACTTGCCATATTTGTAACTCCGACTCTTTCCATTTCCGGCTATGTGTTATGATATTCCCTCCGTGGTCGGGTTTTGTCTTTCGTTTTGCATTTTGTCATGTCATGCATTTTCATATCATGTCATCATGTGCATTGCACATGCATACGTGTTCGTCTCATGCATCCGAGCATTTTCCCCGTTGTCCGTTTTGCAATCCGGCGCTCCTATCTCCTCCGGTGCACCCCTCTTGTTTTCTTTCCTGGGCGGGTGTCAAACATTCTCAGAATGGACCGAGGCTTGTCAAGTGGCCTCAATATACCACCCGGAAACCACCGGTCAAGTTTCGTTCCATTTGGAGGTCGTTCGGTACTCCATCGGTTAACCGGGCATCCGCAAAGTTCATTTGAGTGTCCAGCAAAAACCCCCTAAAAACCAGCCCAAAACCCACCAAACTCTCTTCCATGCTCTAGGTCATTCGATCACGATTGTGTGGGCGAAAACCGCACCTTATTTGGAGCCTCCTAGCTCCCTCTAGCTATAAAAGAGCATCCCCTCCCATATACATTCGCAAACGAACCCTAGCTTTCCCTCGCGCCGCGCCGGACACTTCGCGCCGCCGCGCTCGGCCACTCACAGCCCGCGCCCGCCGCCGCCGCCTCCGCGCCGG
>NC_057796.1:55346688-55363314 GCF_018294505.1 Triticum aestivum
GGCTCCCCGCCGTCGTCGCTGTCCTTCCCCGCGGGCCCGACGCCCCTCGCCGCCTGCGTCCCTCCCCGCCGTCGCCTCGCCTCCCCGCGCCATCTCCCCTTCCTCCCGTTGCCGGAGACGAGCGCCACCGGAGCTCCATCGCCAGATCTCGATCTGGAAGTTACTGTAGCGGTTGACTTCTCGATCCCGTTTTTTCCCAAGTCTTTTCTCTTCACAGCATATGCCCATGTTCGATAGTGCATAACTCCTTGCAGGTAGCTCCGATTCGCGCGTGTAATATGTCAAATTGTTCGTCTCGTGTTGCTCTACATTTTGTTAAATTGCACCATGTTCATTAGAGGTCATCTTGATGCCCAAATCTCCGTTACAAGAGGGCTAGTTGCTGTTATCTGCTGGTTCTTATCAGAACTTGGAGATTTGTCATTTTTGTATCATTTAATCTGTGCATCTTATGGGCATGAGCTCTACATGTGTTTTGTTTTATGTCATGCCATCTTTCCAAGGGTGTATGCCATGTATTTTTGTGATCTCTGTGGTGACTAGCACAAGCATGCAAATTAGGCTCCGTAATGTTTCTGATTTCAGGGACTTGGTGATTTCTCCAAGTCCTTGTCTGCTGTTATTTTGTTGCCATGTAAACTTGATGCTACAGAGAGATACATGCATATTTTGGTGATGTTCAGTAAGGATTTTGTGTTGCTATTGTTGTAATTGATCCATTCCTGCCCTTGTTTGCAATTATGGAGTGCCATAGCATGACTCAATTTTGCTCTACTTTTGCTATAAAATATTTCTGGCAGATTCTTAACATGATATGCAATTTTGCCAAGCTTATTGTAGTTGATCCATATATGCTATGCATTTGTTCTTGCCATGGTTAGCTTCATAAACATGCCATCTTGCTTTAGGTATGCTTGTTGTGTCATGCATTGCTCTGTAGTGAGTGCATCAAGCTCACAAAGAGGCCTACATATTATTGTTTCTGCCATGCTCTGTTTTCTGCTAAGTCTGAAACCTGATAACGAAACTTGCTATGTTTACATGCTTGCCATCATATCTTCTGGTCCTTTTTTGCTTAAGGTCAGTAATGGACTTTTGTCATATGCTTTTAGTAGAATACTTCCATGCCAAGTTTTGCCATTTTAAGTTTCTGTAGCATGTTGATTTCGTGCTCTCAACATTGCTACCTGATGCTGTTTTCTGCCATGTCCAGTTTTTCACCGTGTCTGTGAACCTGTTATCTTTTGCACCTTTGCCATGCTTGTTAGAGCTTGATATGTTGTGATCTAGCCGTAGCTCAGTGTTCATCTTTTGTCAAGCTTCTTCTGTAGATTACTGCCATGTGCTTTGTTGCTATGTTGGAGTGCTGTAGCATTGTTGTTTGTTGCATTTTAAGTGCTATCATGCTGTTAATCGCAGATCCGTGTCATTCTTGTTTTGCTTGCCATTTGCAAACAGTGCATCCGTTTCCAGTGATCTTTATATCGATTTCGACCGAAATCATCTCATCTTTCCAGTGGCATGCTTGGTTTGCCAAGTTACTACCATATTCATCATTTTCCTTCCGGAGCACGCATATGCATCGCATATCATATCTTGCATATCATAAATGTTTTGCATCATGTTTCTTGCGCATTTCTCGTGGTTGATTGTGGTTCCGTCTGTTTGTGTTCTTGTCTTGGGTAGAGCCGGGAGACGAGTTCGTGAACGAGGAACCTGTTGAGTATGCTTTCGTGGATCAAGCTCTCGACAACTCTGAGAACCTTGCAGGCAAGATGACCACCCCTCGAAATCACTTCTATCTTTGCTTTGCTAGTTGTTCGCTCTCTTGCCATGCTACGCTACCTTTCACTTGCTATATCATGTCTCCCATTTTGCCATGTCAGCCTCTAACCATCCTTTCCTAGCAAACCGTTGTTTGGCTAAGTTACCGCTTTTGCTCAGCCCCTCTTATAGCCTTGCTAGTTGCAGGTGAAGTTGAAGTTGGTTCCATGTCGGAACATGGATATGTTGGGATATCACAATATCTCTTATTTAATTAATGCATCTATATATATTTTGGTAAAGGGTGGAAGGCTCGGCCTTATGCCTGGTGTTTTGTTCCACTCTTGCCGCCCTAGTTTCTGTCATACCGGTATTATGTTCCTTGAGTTTGCGTTCCTTACGCGGTCGGGTGATTTATGGGACCCCCTTGACAGTTCGCCTTGAATAAAACTCCTCCAGCAAGGCCCAACCTTGGTTTTACCATTTGCCGCCTAAGCCTTTTCCCCCGGGTTTTCGCGAGCCCGAGGGTCATCTTATTTTAACCCCCCCGGGCCAGTGCTCCTTCGAGTGTTGGTCCGAACTGAGTAGACTGTGGGGCCCCCTCCTGGAAACTCGAGGTCTGGTTTTACTCGTAGGATGTCTCATCCGGTGTGCCCTGAGAACGAGATATGTGCAGCTCCTATCGGGATTTGTCGGCACATTCGGGCGGCTTTGCTGGTCTTGTTTTACCATTGTCGAAATGTCTTGTAAACCGGGATTCCGAGACTGATCGGGTCTTTTCGGGAGAAGGTTTATCCTTCGTTGACCCTGAGAGCTTATGATGGGCTAAGTTGGGACACCCCTGCAGGGTATTATCTTTCGAAAGCCGTGCCCGCGGTTATGAGGCAGATGGGAATTTGTTAATGTCCGGTTGTAGAGAACTTGTCACTTGACCCAATTAAAATGCAGCAACTGCGTGTGTAGCCGTCATGGTCTCTTCTCGGCGGAGTCCGGGAAGTGAACACGGTCTGTGTTATATATAACGTAAGTAGGAGTTCAGGATCACTTCTTGGTCATTGCTAGCTGATGACCGCCCCGTTGCTTCTCTTCTCGCTCTCTTTTGCGTATGTTAGACACCATATATGCTTTTGCTGCTGCAGCTCCACCTCATTGCACCATCCTTTCCTATAAGCTTAAATAGTCTTGATCTCGCGGGTGTGAGATTGCTGAGTCCTCGTGACTCACAGATTCTACCAAAACAGTTGCAGGTGCCGACGATGCCAGTGCAGATGATGGGGTGGATCTCAAGTGGGAGTTCGATGAGGAACGTGGTCGTTACTATGTGTCTTTTCCTGATGATCAGTAGTGGAGCCCAATTGGGACGATCGGGGATCTAGCATTTGGGGTTGTCTTATTTTCATCTGGATTTTGACCGTAGTCGGTCTATATGTTTGTATTTTGGATGATGTATGAATAATATTTATGTACTGTGTGAAGTGGCGATTCTAAGCCAACTCTTTATCCCATTCTTGTTCATTACATGGGATTGTGTGAAGATGACCCTTCTTGCGGCAAAACCACTATGCGGTTATGCCTCTAAGTCGTGCCTCGACACGTGGGAGATATAGCCGCATCGTGGGCGTTACACTGAAGTTGCATTCTTATCAATTTGTTTTGCAATCAGTTTGCTCCATGCTTCATCCCGTAGGTTGAATGGGAGATTAACAACCCTAGCCCAGACCTGCAACTTGTCAAACTTATGTTTCGATGGGCACATATACTCATCAAAATCTGACAGGATCACCGCTTGTTTACTGATGTGACATGGAGATCCAATTAAACACAACTTCAACATAAGTTTCGACGGGCACATACACTCATCAAAATCGGACACTCATCAAAATTTGCATGCATTTAAACATAAGTTCAACATAGATAGTCTTGACAACCCAATTAAACATAAGTTCAACATAAATTTAAACTTAAACTAAACTACACTCAAATTCCGTCGAAGTGGAGGTCGAGCCAGTCCTTCCTTGTGAGGCCACCCTCGGTGAGAGCTAGGTCCAGTCCACTGCCGTCGTTCTCGTCGTCGTCGTCGGGGAAGACGCTCCACCACTCTTCGACGTTGATCTCCTCCTTGCCGCCCTTTCTTGCCGTCGTCGGGGAAGCAACCAGATTTATTGGAGTGCACCTACCAAACTTCTGTACTTGGTGCCATCTTCTTGATTCAAGAGGACACCCTCAGCAAGAGACAATTTTTCTGAGCTGGAAAGTGGTGTTGGAGATGGTTTACAGCCTTGCATCCCTGCCTTGCTCAAAAGATCAGTTGCATATTTTTCTTGAGATAGATGAAGACCACCCTATATGTTTCTTTTCACCTCAATACCCAGAAAGAAGTGAAGATCACCAAGATCCTTGAGAGAAAAATCTGAATGCAAATCTTTCAAAAGAGATGTTACTGCATTGTTGGAGGAACTGGTGACAATGATATCATCCACATAAATAAGCACAAAAATGATCGTGTGTGCCTTATTGTAAATGAACAAGGAGGTATCAGACTTGGAAGGAACAAAACCAAGTGTTTGTACCTTTGAGCTCAAATGAGAGTACCATGCTCGGGGTGCTTGTTTCAAACCATACAGTGATTTGTCAAGCCGACAGATATGATGATGTTTGTTTTTATCCTCAAACCCAGGAGGTTGCTTCATATATACTTCCTCTTCCAAAACACCATGAAGAAACGCGTTATGTACATCTAGCTGACGAAGACTCCAACCTCGGGACACAGAAATGGACAGTACGAGACGAATAGTAGCAGCCTTAACAACAGGACTAAAAGAATCCTCATAGTCAAGTTCATACCTCTGCTTGAACCCCTTCGCAACAAGTCTGGCCTTATAACGGTCAATAGTACCATCTGACCGGCATTTTATGCCATAGACCCACTTGCAATCAATCACATTTTGACCTACTTGAGAAGGAAAGAGATTCCAGGTGTGATTTCTCTGAAGGGCATGAAATTCCTCATCCATAGCTTGTTTCCACTTTGGATCAGCAAGAGCCTCAACAACAGTGTGTGGTTCACCTGTAGAAGCAGCGGAAACAGCTAAACCATATTTAGTTTTGTAATTAACTGGCTGAAGAGTTCCTGCCTGAAGACGCGTGCGACGCCCTGTTATTCCTGGCACAGAAAATCCAGGGGGATCGGCAGCCTGCTGCACAGGGGATCCACCAGATCCCGATGGAATGGACCCACCAGAGCAACCGGGATCCTCCGCGCCAGAAGCAGTAGAGGACGGCGCTGACAAGGCCGCAGAGGATCCAGATGGATGGGACGCACGAGGTCGATCTGGTGCAGAGCCCACGCCTGGCCCAGGTTACGCGGCGACAGAGGAGGGCGGAGGCCGCCTTGTGTAGACATGTGGGACCGGCGGAAGCCGCTCGGTTGGGTGGTCCCCCGCCCCTGATTGGAGCACGGCGTGTTGGGGAGTCGGCTCGGGAGCCCGCCGAGACGTGGCAGGCGAGGATTGGCACGGAGGTGGGGATGGTGGGTCGGCCCGATTCTCCTGACGAGCCGTCGATCCCAAGGGAGATGTGGTCGGACCTGAGGCGGTCGGGCGCACCGATCCCAAGGAAGATCCACTCCGATCGCTTGTGTCCATCTCAGGGTTTCCTGCACAGTTTTCTTCGCTGTTTCTTTCTAGAACAAAAAACTCAGGTACAACAGGAGATACATTAGTCAAAATTTGGTCAGAACAATTATCATTACCCATAGAAGGAATGCCGGAGAGATGAAATGGAAGGAGAAGGATTTCCTTCCGAAGAAGAGCACCGGCATTAGGGTGGAGTTTTTCAAAAGGGAACTGAGTTTCATCAAAGACGACGTCTCGTGAGATATAAAAATGTCCGGTGGATACATCGAGGCACTTGACTCCCTTGTGTTGCGCACTATACCCGAGGAAGACACATTGCTTAGAACGAAAACTAAGCTTGCGAGTGTTGTAGGGACGAAGGTTGGGCCAACAGGCACACCCAAAAACTCGAAGAGTGGTGTAATCTGGTGTGACATGAAGTAAACGTTCGGTGGGAGTTTCACTGGATATAGTGCGACTAGGCCACATGTTGATGAGGTGAACGGCAGTAAGGAAGGCTCCGTCCCAAAAATTTAGTGGCATGGAGGCAAAAGCTAAAATAGCTAAGCCTACTTCAACAATGTGTAGGTGCTTGCGTTCGGCGGAACCATTTTGTTGGTGTGCATGTGGACATGACACGTGGTGAGAGATACCTATCTTTTGAAAAAAAGAATTCAGCTTTTCGTATTCACCACCCCGGTCGGATTGTACGGAGAGAATTTTGCTAGCAAATTTTCGTTCTACAAGTGCTTGAAAATTGTGGAAGACTTGAAACACGTCAGAGCGTTTCTTAAGAAGATAGATCCACGTGTATTTGATATAGTCATCAACAAAGCTCACGTAGTAAGAGTACCTACCAACAGACATGGGTGCTGGACCCCAGACATCGGAAAAAATAAGTTGTAATGGCTTGGTAGACACACTAGTAGACACAAGATACGGTAATTGACGACTTTTTGCTCTTTGACATGAATCACAAATGGTTTCTAAATTTCTCTCCCCAACAATTGGGAGGTTATTTCTACTAAGAATGCGATGAACAGTAGCAAAAGATGGATGACCTAAGTGGTTGTGCCATCGTTCAGCAGAGAGCTTGATGGCACCATACACTTGTTTATTGGGTTGGTAGTACTTGGGAATCAAAGCATAGAGGCCTTCCACACAGACACCCCTATGAAGGATTTTCTTCGTGACCTCATCCTTGATCAAAAAGAAGAATGGGTGAAATTCTAGAAACACATTGTTATCAAGAGCAATACGATGGACAGAAAGCAAAGTTTTGGAAGCATTAGGAACATATAAGATGTCATTGAGCTCAAGATTTTTGTGTGGGGTTTTGATAAAAGATTGACCAACTTGACTTATTCTCCATACCTGCACCGTTTGCCGCAGTGTAGACTTGATCATGGCCATGATATTTGTCATGCATTGTTAGCTTCTCAAGTTCTCAAGTGATGTGATTTGTGGCGCCTGTGTCCATATACCAGTTGGTGTCCACTCTATATGACACGTCGGCTGCAGCTGCAATTTTCTTTCTTTGGGAATTGGAATTGTAGTCATCGGCATAACGCCAATCACAATCTTTGGCAACGTGATTAGTTTTCTTACAAATTTGACATTTGCCCTCATATCCTTCATAACCTTGGAAGTTGCGCCCCCGATTGTTGTTGTCGGGGGGCGCCGATTGTTGTTGTTGCCACCACCAGGCCCGTTCTGATGATAGTGGTCGCCACCACCACCTTGGTAGCCCCCACCGTTGTTCTGGTGGAAGCCACCATAGCCTCCACCCGAACCAATAGGGTTCGAGTTGTAGCCGCCACCAGCACCGTGGCCGCCGCCAGCGCCGTAGGCACCACCAGCGCCATAGCCGCCGTCACCACAAGATGCACCAGGGCCACCTCCCTTGCGATAGCTGTCGTGGATCTAAGACTGATAGTAGAATGGCGGGTAGGTATGAGGAGGCGAGATCCTAGCTATGGCGAAGTTGTACACACGAGTTTTACGAGTTCAGGCCCTTCGCGGAGGAAGTAATAGCCCTACGTCTTGGTGCCCGGAGGCGGTCACTGAATTATGCGTCTGTGTGTGTTACAGGGGGTGCGAACCCTTGTGCCAATGGAGGGGGGGTGGCTTAT
The DNA here is from genome assembly GCF_018294505.1 of Triticum aestivum. Lineage (NCBI taxonomy): Eukaryota > Viridiplantae > Streptophyta > Magnoliopsida > Poales > Poaceae > Triticum > Triticum aestivum. The sequence goes on from NC_057796.1 coordinate 55,354,199, forward strand.
ATAGAGTGCGCCCAGACCCCAGCCAGCCCACGTTACAAGGTGTTTAAGGTACATCAAGAGAGGGCGTTACTGGTAACGCTAGTAATAAAGTGACATAAATGATCATTAAGTCTATGAAGTAAACATCCGACCGTTGCTGTGCGGAGTGACTTTAGATCTTCTGTCTGTCGAGTGAAAGTTGTCGCGGTCGAGTGACTTCGAGTCTTCCAAGTGGAATGCTTCTGGTCGAGTGGATGATACTATCCTTCGAATGCTCCTAGCTTTAGGGTAATGTCCTAAGGGAGGGTGTCTAGGTTAGGCCTATGAACCTACCCTAGGTACATAGCTTCATCATTAGCCCCTGAATAGTTTAGGGTCCGAGTGGAGAAGGAGTTGAGACTACCTCTGATTCAATTTTTGCGCTTCGGAAGCGCCTTACTGGGATCAAATGAACAATCACGATGACTTCAACTTCTTTTTCAGTTACCTTGATCCATTCTTGGTTTTGTCGAGTGAACTTTTATCGCTAAGCTTCGAGTGTTGATATGGGAAAAATCTTCCGTCTGACATGTTGCTCTGCTGCTCGCGGATCTTGCGGGATTCAAATTTTGGGAAGCGCGTGGGGCGGAGGAGGCCGCAGTAATTGGGTTGGATTAGGCAGGGCCGCCTCGATTTGTGCGCCACCTTTTTCTCCACATATCGCGCGCGCGACTGTTGCGGGATTTGATAGGATCGCTTGGGCCCACGGGTCAGCCACTCGGAAACGACCTCATATAAGGCGCCGGACTGGGGTTTTTTGCACAGTGCGTTCCCATTCTTCCTCTTTCTTCTCCGTTTTCTCCACCACATCTACTTCTGCTCCCGGAGCCGCCGCTCTGTTCGAGCTCCGCCCGCTGCAATGGGGAAGGAGAAGACGGTGGCCTTGGAGCACGCGAAGAAGGCGACGGCGAAGGCGAAGGGGAAGAAGTCCAGCCGGGGCGGATCTTCGTCGAGGTCCGGCCTGCCGCGCGACTGGATCCAGGGCGATTGGATCCGGTCGACGATTTTTCAGGACGACATCGATGATCTAGCCGAGGGGGGATTGATCCCCCACGAATCTGCGCGGCTCCCGCAGGGCGAGACCGAGCCGCGGCCGCAGGAGGGTGAGTGCGTTCTCCTCGCCACTCACGTCGACCGCGGGTTTTCTTTGCCTTCTCATCCTTTCTTCCGAGCTTTCTTGAACTTCTTTGGAGCACAACTCCATCACTTTTCCCCCAACACCATCGTGTAGCTTCCTACCTTCGTGTCTATGTTCGAGAATTTCTTGGGTTGTCGACCACACTGGGGCCTCTTCAAGCACATTTTCACGTGTCGCTCTCAGTCGGTCAAGAAGGCCAATCCAAGTGATCAGAAGACGCAAGTGATCCAGATGTGTGGGGGTCTTGGGATTCAAATGAGAGGTAAAAGCTCTTTCCCAGCTATGATCCTTCCCGAGTCAGTCCGAGGGTGACAGTCGACCTGGTTCTACAAAGACCAGCCGACTCCGGGTCAGTCGACTGGACTTCCCCCCTTTTCCATGGCTCGAGTCAAGAAGCCCTCCGCCTTGAAAGTGACCCCGGAGGAGAAAGCGGAGGTGAAGGTGCTGGTCGAGCGAGTGGTCCAGCTCGTCCGTGATGAGGTGACCGGCATGGATCTGTTGGAGGTCTTCCTCAGACGACGTATTCAGCCGCTTCAAGCTCGTGACCATCCGATGTGGATGTATTCGGGCATTGATGATTCCACTCGGATCCACCCAGAAGAGGTCGACGAGGATACGGTGGAGAAGTGGTTGACGGGTATCACTGACAACAAAGATAACCCCAGGGGGTCTAGGAGAGTCCCTCCACTCGACAACTCGTATGAACCAGACAAGGTCCAACTCTAAATTGCTGAGTGTTTTCTTGATTCATCATGTAACTACTTGTTGTCAACCGACAATTTTTTTGTTTCGCTTGTTGTATTTAAGGCCCTTACTGAGATGTACTCGATGCCCAATGGGGAGCAGGAGCAGGATCCAGAGGGGGAGGCGAGCAGAGGCGAGAGCGGCGAGTGGCACTCTGATGGAGAGGAGGACGAGGAGAGTGACGACCCGAGTGATGAAGAAGAGGTCGACTCACCTCCTCGTAGGGAAAGGCGATCCAAGCACACTCACGACCTGGCAAGCATCCGTGGCAAAGCGACCACGCAGACCGGGCTGTTGTCAAAGCGCCCTCGGACGTCTTCTCCAGCGCCGACTGGGAAGGCACCGAAGCAACCGAAAGTTGCGCCGTCAAAACCGCAGAAGGCCTTGCCCAAGATCAAAGTGGCCATTCCCACTGTTTCCAGGTAATAGTAGGACTTGATTTCTTGGTTTAGTACAAATTGAGTTTTGGTCGACTCACTGTGATAGACATGACCGACTAAATCTTGAAATTTGCAGTGCTGCTACCTCGGAGACTTCCGCTTACAGGAATGAAGATGAAGAAATGGAAGATGCAGTCACCTCCAATCCGGGTACGACTCTCGTAATCATGTCCTCATTTACTCGGTGGTTTTATTGGTCGATTGAATTTCTGGCAATTGATTCTTTTTGCAGCTCCTCCCAATGTCATTGATCTTCCAGATGACGACGAGGATGTGCCGCTGAGGCCTCAGGGGAGAAGAAACAGGAAGGCGTCAGCTGGTAAAATGCCTCCGTCTACGTCAGCGACAGAAATGGCAATCCAGGAAGGTGTCAACGCCAATCGGACTTCTATGACTTTTGCCGTACCATTGACGAGTGCTCAGCCTTCAGCGTTGACTGCGTAGACTCCAGCCGATCCATCTTCGCTCTGTACTGCACATCACGTCCCAGAGGACCAAGTGGGTGCTGCCAAGGAAGCTATACGCCAGGCGGGCATCATGATGGAGCAGATGAAGGTGGTCCAGGAAGCCAGCCAAGCTGCTTACGACGCCAGCTCAGCTCTTCAGAGCAACGTCCAGGTTGGTTGATCACCGACTGACTCTTTAGCTTGTCGCTTGTTCTGTTAGGATATGCTACCTGAAAACTTTCCTTGAAGAATCTCTTCATCCGTCTGCGTTTCGCATTATTACACCCAGTGGGTGTTTTGCCTTGCCACTGAGCAAATTTGTATCTTGAGTCGACTAGGTTGTGTCGATTGGATCTTTGAACTAGTGGGGGCACGCTGAGTGCACCCACTGGGTGTAGTCCCCGAGGCCATAGTTGACTGCGGGCAGTCGACTGTGGTCTGAGAATCTGAACTTTCTACTCGGCCTAGACGGACCGGGTCGAGTGGAACCTGAACCAGTGGGGGCACGCTAAGTGCACCCACTGGGTGTAGTCCCCGAGACCGTGGTCGACTGTGGGCAGTCGGCTACGGTCTGAGAACAACTTGCCTCTTTTTTTTTTACACTCGGCCTGGACAGACCACGTTGAGTGGAAACTGGACCGGTGGGGGCACGCTAAGTGCACCCACTGGGTGTAGTCCCCGAGACTACTGTTGGATGTTTGATTCAGCAGTAGTCTTAGAACTTGTTGAATTTATCCGATCATTGCTCTGAAGTAACCAATCTTTCCATCTATCGATTGACTGTCTTTTGATTACAGAAATCTTGTGAACTTGGAGCTCGTTTTGCCGACCTGGAGAAGAAGCAGATTCAGCTCAACCTCGATCTGGAGCTAGCCAAGACAAATCTGCAGAAGGCCAAGGATGAAGCCACTGGTAAGAGAAAACTTGTCGACTGATTTGTTTCTGAACCGGATGTTATTTGCTTTTTCTAAACCGAACGTTATTTCTTCCAAAGACCCTGAACCAAGCTCTGGCGAAGAAGGATCAAGACCTTGCAGCCGCATAGAAAACAGCTGATGAGAAAACTGCACTCGCTGAACAGAAGCTGGCTTTAGTCGGCAAGCTGCAGGAAGAGAATGCTAAGCAGAAAACTTCCCTTGATGAAGCCAACAAGGAGGCAACTCGTCTGAAGAAGGACAAGAAGAACCTAACTGAAAAGATGGAAGGCATTGCTCGCAAGGAGGACGATCTGGAGGACTATCTGGGAGGCCTTGCCAAGAAGCTGTTCATCATGCTTGAAGGTACTTTCCTTTGTCCGACTGACTTGTTGTTGTCGACTTGATATATAACCATTGACTCGTCGTTGTATTATGTGTGCAGAATTTTGCCAGAACTTCAATGAAGAAACTGGGCGAGTTGAGACAAGCTTGGACCCCATCCTCTCTCTTGTAAAGGACGAAGCTGCTATGAACATGCTCCGACTAGAATCCCATGTCGCTGGTGTCGTCGACTATCTAGCTCGACTGAAAGTCGCGGTGTCTCGAATCGACACAGCGCTCTGGCCAAGGGCGACGCTCCAGAACGACCTCGAGTCTCTGATGACTCGACTTAATGAGGTTCCTGGTCGAGTGCAACAATGGAAGAAGTCTTTTGCTCGGTGCGGCGCTGATGTCTCTCTGTCCCTGGTTCGTGTCCACTGTAAGGAAGCGCGAGAAGAGAAGCTGGCGGCGATCAAGGTTGCCAATACCAAGAGGCACGACTTCCAGTCTTTCATGGAAACTTGTATCGCTGCTCCCACTCGGATTGCTGACAGAATCGACCTGGACGACTTCGTCGAGCCTGCTAGCCCTCCTCCTGCAGAGTGAACAAACTTTATGCCTCACCTTAAATTTGCCTCGGAATGCCGAGTGATTTTGTAACCATTAAACTCCTTCGGGCTTGATGCCCGAGTACTTTTAATCCGTGGTCCAGAACATTAGGATTTATCTGAACTTGGTTTATCTCTGCATATGCTTGTGTTTGCCTTCGAGTGGAACTTGTTCTCTACTCGGAATATGTGACAGCCTGGATTTTTCCTTCTCTCTTTTTACCGGACTTGCCTTCTCTCTCTTTCCGGACTTGCTTTTCATCGTGGTTTTTGCCCTGATTTGATTTGGATTTTTGGATAAATTCAAATGGACTTGTCACTTGGGCATATCCTTGGCTTTCACCCAAGTGACCTATCTACCTTATTCCTCCCACAAATTCCCAAAATAATAAAATGAATATTTTTCCTAAAAGGTAAATATTCATTTTTCTCTCTTAAGCTCATTTCAGAACTTTGTGCTCCAAAGCAACCTCAATTTTTCTTGCTTAGAAAAATCTGAGATAATTCCTAAATATTCTTAGGACCATGGCACATCTTCCCATGCAAACATATTGCATGACTTTTTGTAATATTTTTGCTGTAGAAAATCTTTTCACTTCTGGACCAGAAATGCACTTAGTACAGCAAGTGCATTTTTCCTTGAGCTTTTGGCCTTGAGATTTCTTGAGCTTAAAGATCTTCCTAAGAAACCCTAAACCCCAGGAGATTAGCCCTAATGGCCTTCTAGAAGGTGGCCAAACTTGGCGACCAAGTTTCTGACCAAAAACTTGCCAGCTTGGTAGAGTTGCGTCTGGTCGGCCTGGGTATGGTCCATCACCTCTCCTAGACGTAGCACTGCATGGTCGAGCTCGTAGACAAGGTTTGGCCGCTCCTGGCCGTCGTTTTCGCCATGCCAGCTTGGTGACCGCGTGAGGACACGGCGCCTGGCAGCGTCTCGACGCGCTCTGGCTGGCGCTTTGCGTTCTGTTTCGCGCGTGTGCATGCAAGCGCTCGCCTCCGACTGCCGCAACGTGCCACAACCCTCGACCCATCACCCATGACCCCTCCCTGGCGCTCGCCGACGCCGGAGCCGTCGGAGCAAGCCCGGTCAAGTCGTGGCCAAAACGGCACAGTGCGCGCGTGTGCTTGTCCCCATCTCAAACCGCCTCCTGTGCTTGTCCGCGAGCATGGGTAAGCGCCGGCGTTGATGCTGCACCCTGTCCCCTCGCGTTAGAGCCTCTCGTCGATGTTCGTCGCGTGTCCAGAGCGCTCCGGCGGCGACACGCCCCCCCTCTGCTCCTGCTATAGAAAGCCACCTCGCCTCCCTTGCTAGCCACGCACCACTCCATACCACCTCCACGAACACGTAGACGAGCAGAAACCCGGTCGGGCAGGCCTCTGGCCATCGCCCCGACCCGTGGACTCCGGCGATCCCCACAGGCCAGCTGCCGCTCTCCAGGGCCTCTCGAGCTCAAGCAGCTGCTTGGGCAGGGCCTTGGTGGTCTGCTGGAGCTGCCTGGACCCCGACAAGCCCTCGGAGCTGCCTCTAGCCACCGTCTTCCACCTCTACGGCGAACCCCGTCCGCCACTGAAGCTTGCGAGCTCGACTGCGACCAGCTCCGTCCACCTTTCGCCAAGCCATGGGTACGGGCAGGTGCGCCGCGAGCCCCGCTTCCGATCTATCCCTCTAGCCTAGCCCCAAACCCCCTCGTCGTCGGCATGACGTCCGGCGAAGCACCACCTCCCCTCTGATCTCGATCCCCTTCCCTCTCTCCTGATTGGTGGGGCCCAGTGTTAGCCTCACCACTCGCGCCCGAAGCGGTACGAGTGGAGGCGCACTCCCACTTTACGCCTTTGACGTCACCCCCCAGGATTTTCTATTTATTCAATTTCAATTCAGAAATTTGACTAAACTTTGACCAGCCACCATTTCTAGATCATAAGTCCAAATGAATTGATTCTTTTTGCATTGTCTTTGTTACAGAAAGCTCTAGCAGCACACCAAAAGGTGGATTTTTCCTTGCTGTCTAGAATTTCTGGTGATTTTCAGAATGTGTTTTGACATTTACTTTTGTGGTTTTAGAATATTTTCAGAAGGAGGATCTTCCCTTGAAGCTAACCAGGAGGAGTGTGACCGTCCTCTGCACTAAGGCAAGCCACAGCATCATTTCGATTGTGTTATTTCAATATCTATGATTTTCTACTTGAATATGGGTCTTTATTTGCATTTAAAATTTGATAATTTAATATGGTTAATTGCTAGTTGTTTTATGATGCTTGATATGCTTGTTTTAGCTTCTGGTTGAGTTCATAGAATTGTTTGGCTAAGTAGAGTAAGATTTTGCACTAGATATTTTGTTATGGAAAGTTATGGTAGCTATTTTTGCTAGTAATAGTTTTCAACTAAATGATGAACTAATAAAAATGTTGTTTGTAGATAAAAATGAGTTATAACCAGAGAAGTTTCTGCTCTTAGTATTGCAAGATAGTTATGTTGCTTGTTTTGATCCATGCTTAAGAGTTGCTTGCTCCATGTGACGAGTAGTTGCATGATTTCCCGTATGATGCCATGTTAGTAATAAAAACTTTTTCTGAAAGTTATTACTTGATTAAGTTCAACCTAAATATGATGTTGATCACATCATGGTGCCACTGAATCGGGTTTTTAATTCAGTGCGACCACATTTACCTAATGGGAAGGTATTGATTCGGTCCTTTGTCGTGGCTCTCACCGGTGCCTCCCGCGAGGGAAGGTCATGGGCGTGCATACCCTGGCCCGGTAGGCAGACATAACCTTGTGTGCTCGTCTTGTTCTTATGGTACCTTGTCCCTGTTTGGGACCCTTTTGCCACGACGGTCACCGTTGGTGTCTTTGGTAGACACGGGGCCACCCAAGACCTAGCCCTGAGAGGGAGATGGTCGGAGTGGCCGGGGAGAGTGCATGGCAAAGGGAGGGTTTCGTCGGAATACTTTGGTCCACCCGAATGGGAGTACGAGGCCAGGTATTCCGTAGTGTGGGTAAAGTGCGCTACCTTTGTAGAGTGTATTTAATCTATCGATAGTCGCGCCCTCGGTTATGGGAAAGACTCGGGAGTAAGTCACACCATGGATCAACTTTTACAATTAATCTTGCAAACTAGTAATTGTTGTGATGCATTGTTTCGTGGTGAACCTTGAACACTCGAGGTGTTCATGAGTGATTGGTTTCAGGTGTGACCCCGGTGTGGTCACCGTTTGGTTACGAGGTAACCGTCGGGTAAGCGAGTCCGTGTGACTCGGTGCGCTATTTGGTTGCTTTGCATAGCTTTGCATTTGTAGTAATTTCTTGCATTAATTTAACTTGATTAATTATAATGATATTGTCTGTCATCGTGCTTATGTTTGTTGTGAGCTTGCAAGTACATTCAATGTACTGACCTGGCGTGTCATGCCAGCTTTCAGGCAAGTTGATTCGCATCGGAGCGCATCTCGTCTAGGCCGTGACCACGTCGGTGTCCCTGTGCCATGGAGTTCCGCTACGTCGTTCTTCCGCTCCCGCGTAGTTTCATGTGATCGAGGCCCCAGCCATGTTCATTAAATAATGTACATACTGTCCAGCAGCATCGTGTGTGCCGCTTGGCCTCGAATCTCGATGTAATATCAGACCTTTGTACCACGCTAGTATCAATAAAGCGGTTATTTCTGTACCATGTTGTTGTGTATTGCCAGAAGACTCGATCTCTGGGCTGACAATGGAGGGTAAACCGGTTGCTCTGAACCAGGGTGCCACAGAATAGTCTTTGTACTTGAAATGCAGCTCTGAGGAGGAGGCCCCAGTCGACCTGCACCTCGTCGTCCTTGCATATCAGGATGGAGCGCACGTCATACTTGTGACGCAGCTCTGAGGAGAAGGTCGCAATCGACCTGCACCTCGTCGTCTTTGCGGATAGGGATGGAGTGCATGTTATACTTGTGGCGCAGCTCCGAAGAGAAGGTTGCATTTGACCTGCACCTCGTCGTCCTTGCGGATGAGGATGGAGCACACGTTCTTTTTGTGGCGCAGCTCCGAAGAGAAGGTTGCAGTCGACCTGCACCTCGTCTTCCTTGTGGATGAGGATGGAGCGCATGTTGTATTTGTGGCGTAGCTCCAAAGAGAAGGTTGCATTCGACCTGCACCTCGTCGTCCTTGCGGATGAGGATGGGCCGCACGTTGTATTTGTGGCGCAGTTTTGAAGAGAAGGTTGCATTCGACCTACACCTCGTCTTCCTTGCAGATAGGGATGTGTTTCAAACTTAGGCGAGTACTGGACTCCAGCTAAGCCCCCGAGTGTGAGGGTTGTCACCACTCGGTAGGATTTTTCAAACTTAGGCGAGTCCTGGACTGCAGCTAAGCCCCCGAGTGTGAGGGTTGCTCGCCACTCGGTAGGATTTTTTAAACTTAGGCGAGTACTGGACTGCAGCTAGGCCCCCGAGTGTGAGGGTTGCTCACCACTCGGTAGGATTTTTTAAACTTAGGCGAGTACTGG
>NC_057796.1:55364116-55369470 GCF_018294505.1 Triticum aestivum
GGATTTTTTCAAACTTAGGCGAGTACTGGACTGCAGCTAAGCCCCCGGGTGAGAGGCTTGCTCACCACTCGGTAGGATTTTTTCAAACTTAGGCGAGTACTGGACTGCAGCTAAGCCCCCGAGTGAGAGGCTTTCTCACCACTCGGTAGGATTTTTTCAAACTTAGGCGAAACGGATTCGCAGCTAAGCCTCCGAGTGAGAGGCTTGCTCACCACTCAGTAGGATTTTTCGAACTTAGGCAAAACGGGTTTGCAGCTAAGCCACCCACTGGGTGGTTTAGAGAATAAAAAAGGAACAACAATCATTTATGAGACTGTAAAAAATGTGTCTTTAATAATCAAACTGGAAGGTATTTCTGATTACATCTCAACAGTCTGAAAGCTTAAGTGTAAAAGGGGTGGAGCAGCTCTGCATTCCAAGCGCGTGGCTCGTCTTTCTTGTGCTCGACATTGTAAAGGTGGTATGCTCCGTTGTGGACCATTCTGGTGGCAATGAAGGGGGCTTCCCAAGCAGGAGCGAGCTTGTGTGGTTTCTGCTGATCCACTTGAAGAACCAAGTGTCCCTCTTGAAATGCTCGACCCCTCACATTTCTGGCGTGGAATCAACGCGGGTCTTGCTGATAAATGGTCGGCCGGATCAGGGCCATCTCTCTTTCGTCTTCCAAGAGATCAACTACGTCTTGCCAAGCCTGTTCTGCTTCATCTTCTGAGAAAAGCTCGACTCGGGGTGCATTGTGAAGCAAGTCACTCGGAAGTACAGCTTCAGCTCCATAGACCAAGAAGAATGGAGTTCGGCCAGTCGACCGATTAGGAGTTGTCCTCAATCCCCAAAGCACTGATGGAAGTTCATCGACCCAGGTGCCTGCCGCATGCTTGAGATCACGCATCAATCGGGGTTTCAGTCCTTTGAGAATCAATCTGTTTGCTCTTTCAGCTTGTCCATTCGACTGGGGATGGGCAACTGAAGCATAGTCGACTCGAGTGCCTTGGGAAGCGCAGAAGGCTCTGAACTCATCAGAATCAAAGTTCGACCCATTGTCAGTGATGATGCTGTGCGGAACACCATATATGAATGTTAACTCTCTGATGAAGCTGACAACAGTACTGGCTTCAAGATTTTTGATAGGCTTGGCTTCAATCCATTTGGTGAATTTGTCGACTGCCACGAGCACATGAGTGAAGCCGCTCCTACCCGTTCTCAGAGGTCCGACCATATCCAATCCCCAAACAGCAAAGGGCCAGATGAGTGGAATGGTCTTCAGGGCTGATGCAGGCTTGTGAGACATGTTGGAGTAAAACTGGCAACCTTCACATTTGTCGACTATTTCTTTTGCCATCTCATTTGCTCGTGGCCAATAAAATCCCGCTCGGTATGCTTTGGCCACAATGGTCCGAGAGGATGCATGGTGACCACAGGTCCCCGAGTGGATGTCGTTGAGGATCACTCGACCTTCTTCTGGTGATATGCATTTCTGGCTGACTCCAGTTACACTTTCTCTGAACAGCTGTCCTCTTATCACAGTAAAGGCTTTGGATCGACGGATGATCTATCGGGCCTCTGCTTCGTCCTCTAGGAGTTCCTTCCTAAGAATGTACGCGATGTACGGCACTGTCCAGTCGGGAGTGATGACCAAAACCTCCATGATCAAGTCGACCACAGCTGGGACTTCGACTTCAGTCGGGTCAGTGGCACTCTTTCACTACAAGAAATATGTCAACTTGTGACCTTGACTATTGGTCACTGAAAGGACTTTTTTTCATTTGCGACCTTTTTGTGACCAAAAACAGAAGGCCAAAAGCTGGTGGTCGTCAACTGAAATTAACGACCTTCTCTGTGAGAAGGTCGTAGACGTTTACGACCAAAATATGCCTACTGTTTTGTTTTGGTCACTAGCAGCCTCCCCAGGCCACGTAGGCATCCGAGGTGGCAATCTGATGTGGCACAAGAATCAGCCTGGTCCAATTCGATTTTCTACATGGGCCTAGCCCAACGATTCGGCCCATTTATATTTTTTTCCTATGAATTTTTTGTTAGCTTCATGGACCAAGCCCAACAACCATTTATTCTTTTAGGCCAGCCTTTTACAGTATACATTTTTTTGGGCCTCGGCGTTTTTCCGGCCCACTTGTCAGTTTTCTTTTATTTCTTTCTCATTTTAAAGTAGGTCGCCAGGATCACTCTTTCTGTACCACGCGTTAGTTCTATATTTGTGCAATTAGATAACTTGATTCAAAAAGAGCCAATAAGGCATAATATTTCATACAACATACAAGCAAAGTAAATTACAATGATACAGATAACTAGTCCAGTGAGCTAAAACGCATTGCTGGTAACAGTACAAATCTGGTTTTCAGCTAAAATACAAATCTGGTAACAGTGAGATAACAGTACAAATCTGGTATTTAGCTAAAATACAACTAAATAAATAGATAATAACTAGTCCAGTGAGCTAAACGCATTGATGGGTGTGGATTTTCTTCAGGATTCTTCTTCCTAGAGCTCCAACTTCTGAAAACTGAAGGCCAGCATCTGCAAATAATAAATTATGATAAGTTAGAAACATAATCAAGTGAATCCTGACTCAAGAAACATAACCAGATTTCCTGATATGCGTGTCATGTTATACATGCATTAAGAAGATCGTATATATACATAGATTTAACGCCTAAAGCACATCAGGCTTGAAGCTTACGTATATATACACGATTACTAGTTGGAACTAGTGAACAAAGGTTGTGAATGATTTTCATACGAGTATGTACAGTCATGGTTCTGGACATGAAAATGTTTATGTACATTCATGAAAGTTTTGCTCATGACATGAGCAAGTCTGCAGTCCCTAATTAGATTACATGTTCTGACTTATGAGCACGAGAGGAATACATAGACACTGGAACATCCTCATGCTTAAACTAGAAAGAGAACAAAAGAAAACTGAACCTATCTATGCAGCAGAGAGAGATAGCAGGGCAGGAGGACCTATGGACCAACTTGTCCTTCACCAGATCGTTCAAGGGGAGAAAAACAGCAGAAGATCAGCTTGCATGTTCCCGTTCACACAACTAGACCAGAGCAGCCATATCGGAATATAAATATATGGCGAATAGTTTGACACTATCAGCTATGCAGTTATATGGCTCAGGAACATCTACTCAACAAACAAAGAGTGCTACTACTCTGGCACATAGAGTTGATGCATCGGCAAAATATTTCAAAACTGGATAACTGAGATGATTTGCTGAATGAAATCTTGTGGAGATACTTACACCACATAGCTAGCGTACCATTGCACTTACACCATATAACGAGCGAGGGGTCGGGTCGGGGCACTGACCTAGAGTCGCCGGCGCGGGAGCTCACCTTGGCCTTCATCCTGCCGCCGGACGCCAACCTGATCAGAGCCCGCAGAAGCCAAAATCATGAACTGGCCGGGAACCGCGTGGTACCTTGGGATCGGAGCGAGGGCGAGGGGTGGGCTAGGACTCGGATGCTGAGCTCCCTGCACACGACATATTGTGTTAATGCTTACAGCAACATAAGATACTCACATATAAAAAATGCACCTTGGAAGTATAAAGAGTGCTTCCTAGCACACCAAGAATCCAACAGAAAGCAAACATGTACACCGGTGAGCTGGTGACCATAAAGTAACATCACAAAGACTCAGCCATCACAAAGACTCAGCCCAATCCTAACATGTACACCGGTGAGCTGGTGGTACTGGTCAAAATTCCCCAAAAATAAGGGAATGCGACATGCATGACAAGATGTGGCATTACTAGAGGATTTGATTAAACCAACATGCTGGAGTGTGTTGAATAGATAAAAGCAAAGAATAGGACCTCTTAAACAATGAGATTTAATCTACAGGATAAAAAGAATAGTTCAGTAAAGTAATGTAATATTATCTGCTTTGTTATTATTGATTCCAAATAAGTGGGATGCGACCGCTTGACCTGACGAAACTACACAACTAGAATGATCTCAGAACTGATCCCGTCGTCTAGTCAGACAGATAATCACAACAGGTGTTGTTAGGCGAAGAAGGAGAAGAAGAAAACGTAAGTGGCGACGAGAACTAAAGACTGGAGGGCCGACAGGTCATTACCGCCGGTGTCGCCTGCCTCGGGCCTGCCGTGCCCGTGCCCGTCATTACAGCAGGTCATTTCATATGGGAGGAATGTTGGCAAAAGAGAAGCCCTGGTACCCTTTGTAAGCATAATATGCTATTCTTGTGTAGTAGAACCCAGAGATGAACATCACTGCACCCAGCATTGTAAGGAAAATCCCTGTATCCAGAAAAATAGAGATGTACATCAGGAACGGCTAGAGATATAGAGTGATCGGTACTCTGGAACAAGTTAACAACCTAACACTCATGCACCCTGAAAGTATCTTCAAACTGCAACAACCATCTGTAAGTACGTATATGCTATTAGCCCCTCCTTACAGATTGAGGTTGTATGCATCAGGCGCTTACCAACATTGTGCAGAAGGACTTGACATGTCTACGGATTGAAGCAAAAAAATTACGACAACACACAGTGATTCATGTTCTTCGTAGTAGATTGTACTCCATTTGGCAAGTTTCTCAAAATTAATTAGCACAAGCATGTCTGAATCTATCTTTTATACGATCTACAGTTCTGCATAACCAGATACCTTATCAGCACAATGGCTCAAACTAACAGACAGACACAATTAGTTCAGCCACACATGGAAAACTCCAGGATCTTTGATTTTTATTCAGACAAGCATTACAAATGAATACTCTCTGAAATGCAAGTATAAATAACAGGGTGCAGGGGTAGGAGCCCCTCCCTCTCTGAGTTCCCCATTTCATCACCAAACAAAGCAACTGCAAATCCTAATCGGGGGTAGCAGAGAGATGGATATTGGTCTCACCATGGGAGCAGTCCCCCTCCAGGTCACGCAGGAGAAGAGGGAGGAGGGCGTCGACGGGGGACGCCGGCCAGCCCCTCCTGCGCCAACTCCGGGTACGCCGACGGCGACGACCACCGCGGCAGGCTCATCACCCAGTGCACCACCGCTGCGAGCCCTGCATGTCACCCAAGTAGAGGAGAGGAGCGCGCCTGTTAGGAACCGCAGGAGAAGGAGGGGAGGCGCGGAGTGTCGTGCGCGTATAAGGTCGCGGCGGGGCACGCCACCATCCTGGCCGTGGACTGGCTGCCTGTGGTTGCCGGGTCGGCGAGACGAGGCGCGGCAAAATCCCAAGGACGGAGTGGTTGGTTGGCTCGGAGTGGATAAAGCTGGGGGAGAACAGGAGGGAGGGAGGAGCTCGATCTCGTCTATGGTGGGGGTCGTCGATGGTGGGCGGCGGCGGATCAAGATCT
>NC_057796.1:55369813-55384405 GCF_018294505.1 Triticum aestivum
GATCAAGATCTGAGCGAGGGAGAGGGTGACTTGGAGATGGGGATCTGGGAGAGGGTGGAGCAGCGGCGCTTGGGGGTGGGGGTCGAGCTCCGCCGGAGGAATGGAGATGGAGGCCGGGGGCGGGAGGGCTTGAATTGGATCTGGGAGGGAGAAGGGGGCAGCGGCCGCTGGAGTGGGAGGGGATCTGAGTTAGGGTTTGGGTGGTTGGGCTCCGGGTGGGACGACGAGGATGAGAGGGAGGGGGCGAGAGCGACGAGGGGGGTGTGGGCTGCCGTTGGATCCGGGCGCATCCGACGGTGCTAATCCATGATCCGCGTGAGATGGTTTTGGACCAATCAAAATGCAGTACCCCTTTAATGATTTTAAGACCATTTAAATTGGTCATAATTGATTGAAAATAAGATGTTAAATCATGTCTGCTATTTGACGGCCTAGGAAATTTATAAAAACAAATAGAAATCAAAATCTTTGCATTGTGTCACCAAGTGTGACCTACTTTTCAGTAAGAATAACAAACTTTGAATAATGCAAATATCATAAAAAAGTGTTCTAAGAAATAAGTTTTTTGTAAGAGAATTATTTTTCGAGTGCCCAAAATGATTTTTTTATGAAGAACCTAGCAAATATTTGTTGAAAATTTGGACCACATCAAATTTATAAAATCTTAGGTCATATTTAATGTTTAGTTGACCAAGTGGTTGGGTGCTAAAAGCTTTGTTCCACCTCTGGTGAAAAAGACAAATTTCCGCCGATTCAGTAGGAAACGGGTCAAATTTGAACTGCAGGTGCCTCATAGTTTGCTCTTTATTTTTCCAAAAATCATTTCTAGGTACATAAGTATCTATTTAATCAAAGAAACACCAAAAAAATCAAAGATTCAACCACTAGCTAGGAACGGTCATGCCCGCCGTTTTGACAGCATTTTGAAACAGGCATAAATAATTCAAAAAAATCAAAAAATTGGAAAACCTCCGCATTATCTCATTATATGTGACCAAGTTTCCAGGAAAAATAATAAACTTGTAATACAGCAATTATTTTAAAAAAGTGTTCTCATAAATGAGCTATCATGCGTGAAGATTCATGGCTTTCATGCCAAATGATCAATCTTATGGCCACATTCATGGAATAGTTTGTTCAAATGATCTCATATTGTGCACAAGGGTGCATATCTGAATGAAAAACAATGTTACCTAAGGAAGTTTTCATTTTCTTTGCATGAAAAAATCATTTTCCATTTTTCGAGTGCCCGAAATGAGGGTTTTTTGTGAAGGACCTACCATATATTTGTTGCAAAATTGGACCAAATCAATTTTCTAAAATACTAGGACATATTTAATACACAATTGACCAAATGGTTGGGTGTAAAAAGTTTTGATCCACCTCTCATGAAAAAGACAAATTCCCGCCGATTCAGCTGGAAGCGGGTCAAATTTGAACTGCAGCTGCCTCGTAGTTTGCTCTTTATTTTTTTCAAAAATCATTTCTAGGTACATAAGTATCTATTTAATCAGAGAAACATCAAAAGTTTTCCAAGATTCAACCACTAGCTAGGAACGGTCGAGCCTGCCGTTTTGACCGCATTTTGAAACGGGCATAAAAAATTCAAAACAAATTAAAAAAAATGGAAAACCTCCGCATTGTGTCATCATATGTGACCAAGTTTCCAGAAAAAATAATAAACTTGTAATATGGTAGTTATTTTTAAAAAGTGTTCTCAGAAATGAGCTATCATGCGTGAAGATTCATGGCTTTCAAGCCAAATGATCAATCTTATGGCCACATTCATGGCATAGTTTGTTCAAATGATCTCATATTGTGCACAAGGGTGCATCTTGGAATTCCAAACAATGTTGCCTAAGGGAGTTTTCATTTTCTTTGGACGAAAAATTCATTTTCCATTTTTCGAGTGCCCGAAATGAGGTTTTTTTGTGAAGGACCTACCATATATTTGTTGCAAAATTGGACCAAATCAATTTTCTAGAATACTAGGCCATATTCAATGCACAATTGACAAAATGGTTGGGTGTCAAAAGTTTTGATCCACCTCTGGTGAAAAAGACAAATTCCTGCCGATTCAGTAGGAAGCGGGTCAAATTTGAACTGCAGCTGCCTCGTAGTTTGCTCTTTATTTTTTTCAAAAATCATTTCTAGGTACATAAGTATCTATTTAATCAGAGAAACATCAAAAAATTTCCAATATTCAACCACTAGCTAGGAACGGTCAAGCCCGCTGTTTTGACCGCATTTTGAAACGGGCATAAAAATTTCAAAAACAATCAAAAAATTAGAAAACCTCCGCATTGTGTCATCATATGTGACCAAGTTTCCAGAAAAAATAATAAACTTGTAATATGGTAGTTATTTTAAAAAAGTGTTCTCAGAAATGAGCTATCATGCGTGAAGATTCATGGCTTTCAAGCCAAATGATCAATCTTATGGCCACATTCATGGCATAGTTTGTTCAAATGATCTCATATTGTGCACAAGGGTGCATCTTGGAATTCCAAACAATGTTGCCTAAGGAAGTTTTCATTTTCTTTGCATGGAAAATTCATTTTCCATTTTCCGAGTGCCTGAAATGAGTTTTTTTTGTGAAGGACCTACCATATATTTGTTGCAAAATTGGACCAAATCAATTTTCTAGAATACTAGGCCATATTCAATGCACAATTGACAAAATGGTTGGGTGTCAAAAGTTTTGATCCACCTCTGGTGAAAAAGACAAATTCCCGCCGATTCAGTAGGAAGCGGGTCAAATTTGAACTGCAGCTGCCTCATAGTTTGCTATTTATTTTTTCTAAAAATCATTTCTAGTTACATAAGTACCTATTTAATCATAAATACATGGTTTGGTGGCAATACGTTGAGGTTTGGACGGTGGCCGAGGGCCCGAACTCTAGAGCGCGTAAACTCGCATGCCCGCCGCGTGGTCACCGCGTGACCGTGGCGTTGCCATGTGTTCTGGGCGGCCTAGGCATGTCTAGCGGGTTGGGCACTCCCCAGGTAGGTGCTAGGAAGAAAATCACAACATAAGATTCTCACGAGGAGACCGATCGATGCTCAAACATGAATAAGCAGCCAAGTGTTTGATTAGCGGTATGAGAAATGCACATGCCTAATGGGCGTGAGTTTTGGCTGAGGATGATCAGTTACTAAGAAGACCGTCTTCACAAATTTTCAGCTCAAAAGGAGGAGCCTAGGTGGTACTTGCTTTGCAAAGTACCACACTGGACATAAATACGAATGTTGAAGCTAGGCTCAAAATAATGAATGGATTGAGCTGGCATTTGGTGGAGGATGGTTATTTGGGCACAGAAAAGCACTGTAGAAAATGGATACCATTTGGACATGCCAAAGTGGTACTTCCTTCACAAAGTGTTTTTCTGAACAGAATAGGAAAATGAATATTTTTGAATTATTTTTGAACTAGGCACGGAAGGTTTTTTACATATTTGACGAAGATATGACCCAAAGAATCTATGAGATTTTTTTGGGAATTTTGGGAATGGCATAAATATAGGTTGCTTCACAACCTAGGGCAAAAACTGCCACATGGACATGACACATAGGCAAAACTGATGAGGTGGCGCCTAGTCATAGCAACCCACCACAATTTACAAGGTTATGACCATCTATATTGGTCATGATCAGCTAGAAATCGGGCAGCGGACCTGTGCTATCTGCTTTATGACCATTTCGTGTAAGGAAATTACGACCTTTCTGACCAAAATGGTTGTTATAGTTTAGGGTTTGGAGCCCCACGAACAGCTTTTGACCAATTGGTCTGAAATGGTCATAGATCTATGACCAATTCTTCCAGGGTCACTGACAGAAGGTCACTAGTTGACATATTTCTTGTAGTGTTTGGTTGTGGGGGCTCTTCACTGAAAGGATCTTCCTGAACTGACAGTGTATGAATATGTTCCAAAAACACATTGCTGGGAATGGCTTCCCTCTTGGAACCTATCTTTGCCAAATCATCAGCTATTTGATTTTTCAGTCGGGGTATGTGATGGAGCTCTAAACACTAAACTTCTTCTCTAACTTTCTCACTACATTACAATAGCCAGTCATAGCTGGGCTTCTGACGTCCCACTCCTTCATTACTTGATTAACCACTAAATCCGAGTCGCCGTAGACCATGAGGTGACGGACGCCGACTGAAATGGCCATACGCAACCCGTACAAAAGTGCCTCATATTCAGCTTCATTGTTGGAGGAATGAAAATGAATCTGGAGAACATAGCTGAGCTTGTCACCTCGGGGGGATACCGATACTACTCCAGCACCAGAACCATTCAGCATCTTAGATCCATCGAAGAACATGGTCCAATGTTCCGAGTGAATCTGAGTCGGCAGCTGCTGTTCGACCCACTCGGCGAGGAAATCTGCTATTGCCTGGGACTTAATAGCTTTCTTTGCCTCAAACTTGGTATCCAAGGGAAGGAGTTCAATCACCCACTTTGCCACTCGACCAATTGCAGCTCTGTTGTTCAGAATTTCTGACAATGATGCGTCGCTGACGACTGTAATGGAGTGATCAGAGAAATAGTGTTCAACCTTCTTCATGGTCAGGTAAATCCCATAAACATGCTTCTGATAATGTGGATATCTTTGCTTGGATGGAGTCAGAACTTCAGAAACATAGTATACTGGGCGCTGAACTTTATAGGCTTTTCCTTCTTCTTCCCGCTCTACCGTGAGTACTGTACTGACAACTTGTCCAGTGGCTGCAATATAAAGCAGTAAAGGCTCTTTGCTGATTGGGGCAGCGAGCACCGGCTGGGTGGAAAGCAGGGCTTTGAGTTCCGCAAACGCTGCATCAGCTTCAGGAGTCCACTCGAACTTGTCAGATTTCTTCATCAGTCGGTAAAGAGGCAATGCCTTTTCACCGAGGCGAGAAATGAATCGGCTCAAGGCGGCCAAACAACCAGTAAGCTTATGGACATCATGCACACGCCCAGGGCGCTTCATCCGGAGTATGGCACCAACTTTCTTCGGGTTCGCATCGATCCCTCGTTCGGAAACGAGGAAGCCGAGTAACTTTCCGCCAAGAACTCCGAATGTGCACTTTGATGGATTAAGCTTTATATCATACCTTCTCAGGTTGGCAACGGTTTCTGCAAGGTCAGCCAGCAGGTCGGAACCTTTACGCGACTTGACCACAATGTCATCCATGTATGCTTCCACATTCCGACTGATTTGAGTGAGCAGACGCTTCTGAATCATCCTCATGAATGTGGCTCCAGCGTTCTTGAGACCGAATGGCATGGTGACATAACAAAAACACCCGAATGGAGTGATGAAAGCTGTTTTTATCTCATCGGGCCCATACAGTCGGATCTGATGGTACCCGGAATAGGCGTCTAGAAAAGACAGGCGCTCACACCCCGCGGTCGAGTCGACGATCTGGTCGATGCGGGGGAGAGGAAAATGATCTTTCGGGCAGGCCCGATTGATATGCTTCAAGTCAATGCACATGCGAAGTGAGTCGTCCTTCTTGGGGACCATGACAACATTGGCGAGCCACTCGGAGTGGTAAATCTCTCGGATGAACTCAGCTGCCAGGAGCCGAGCCACTTCCTCACCAATTGCTTTTCTCTTTTGTACAGCGGACCGTCGAATATGTTCCTTGACTGGTTTCACTTTCGGGTCGACTAGCAAACGGTGCTCAGCCAGTCCCCTGGGTACACCCGACATGTCAGAGGGTTTCCATGCAAAGATGTCCCAGTTCTCACGGAGGAACTGGATGATGGCTTCTTCCTATTTGCTGTCGAGTGATGTTGTGAGTAGGAGCAGCATTAGGATCGGTCGGGTGAATATGAATCGGCTTGGTTTCACCGGACGACTGAAATGCTGAATCTGTGGCAGACTTCTTGGAGCGCAGCAAATCTCTCGGATCTACATTTTTTCGGTATTCTTGCATTTCAACTGCTGCCATTTGTGCATCGGCGATTTTTGAGCCCTTCTAGAAGCACTCTTCTGCCTTCTGCCGATTGCCAGTGATAGTGATCACTCCTCTGGGACCAGGCATTTTCAATTTGAGGTACACGTAACATGGTCGAGCCATGAAACGTGCATAGGCAGGCCTACCCAGAATGGCATGATAAGCACTCTGGAAATCCACTACTTCAAATGTCAACTTTTCCTTGCGGTAATTCTTGGAATCACCAAAAACCACATCAAGGGCGATCTGGCCGAGTGATTCATCCTTCTTGCCAGGTATAACGCCACAAAACTCATATTACTTTCACTAAGCTTGGACATCGGAATGCCCATTCCCTTCAAGGTTGCAGCATAAAGGATATTCAGGCCGCCACCACCATCCATCAGCACTTTAGTCAGCCGAGGGCCTTCAACAACTGGGTCGACCACCAATGCTTGCCTCCCAGGGGTGGCTATACGTGCTCGATGGTTAGACTGGCCGAACGTGATGGCAGTCTGGGACCACTTCAAATAACTTGGTGTTGCCGGGGCAACCATGTTCACTTCTCTGTTGATAACTTTCAATCGACTTTTGCTCTCAACATCAGCAAAAATCATCAGAGTGGAGTTGACGTTGGGAAAACCATCATCATCTTCTTCCTTATCCTCACCCTTGTCCGACTCCTTTTCCTTCTCATTGGGTTGCTTTTCTAGGAACTGCTGGATCAGAACTCGACACTGTCGAGTGGTATGTTTAGGATAAATCAGATTACCTTCCTCATATTTCTTGATGTGAATGTGGCATGGTAAATCCAACACATCATTTTTGGCTTGATCTTTCACTTTCTTGGGGGTCCAGGGCCCTTTGGGCTTCCCCTTGAACTTTCCTTGAGCCACGACTAAAGCTTCACCAGGAGCAGCAGGCTCGGCCTTGCGCTTCTGTTTCCAATTGAAATTCCCTCCTCCGGTTTCCTGGGCGACTGTTTTGTGCTTGCCACTCCGGATTCGGTCCTCCTCTTCGCCGTTAGCGTATTTGGTGGCAATCTCCATCATCCGAGTCAGGGACATATCCCCTGTCCGACCGAATTTCATATTCAACTCTCGATACTTAACGCCTTCTTTGAAGGCACAAACTGCTTGGTGATCTGACACATTCTCCACTGTATGGTGCAACGTGATCCATCTCTGGATATAGTCTCTCAGGGTTTCATTCGGTTTTTGCACGCAGTGCTGCAATTCTGCTAACCCTGCTGGCCGTTTGCAAGTACCTTCAAAATTTCTGACAAACACTCGGGCAAGTTCCACCCAACTGAATATACTGCCAGGTGCTAACTGAGTCAACCATGCCCTGGCCAAGCCTTCCAACATAAGTGGAAGGTGCTTCATGGCCACTTCGTCATTGACGCCACCAATCTGTACAGCCACTCGGTAATCCTCAAGCCAAGTTTCAGGCTTGGACTCACCGGTAAACTTGCTGACTCCAGTCGCCAACCAGAAGTTGGGAGGAATCACTGCGGCCTTGATGGCCCTACTGAAACACTCTGGACCTGAAACATGCACTCTGCTGCCAGTTGGGTGATCTCTGTCATTACCCTCTCTGTGTGCTCTGTTCCTGTCAACTAGACCTTGAACGAGAATAGATCTCGCATCAAAGCGTGGCTCCCTTGGGTCGACTGGTATTCTTCGCTGGCCGCTGTGAGGGTGTCTGTCATCATGTTGCCGAGGCACATAGGATCCACTCCTCGGAGGGGGTGTGGGCACTCAACAACGGTCATCGCGACCGAGTCGGTGCTCAAACTGCTCGTAGTTTCTGTACTGATCTTGCCGGTGCCCGCGTCCCTCACGCCGCGGGGGCGATCTTGGGCTATGGGCTGACTGAACTGTATCTGCCATCACAGACCTGCTATGAATCCTATTCCGCGACTGAGACACTACTGTGTTCTGCTCTCCATCTGCTCGGAGCAAGGCCCGGATCTACATCAAACCTCTGCCAGCTTCCGACTGGGAAGGCTGAATTGACTGTGCTATTCGGGCTGCAGCTGTGAGATTTTGAATTGGAGTGCGGTATACCTGAGTTTGAGGTGGAAAAAGTTGTCGTCGACTGGATTCAGGGATCCGCTGCCGAGCACGCTCGTCGAGGGCATGCTGTAGGTTCTCCAGTCGAGTGCGCTCAGCCAAGTTGGTCAGGCGCACCTCCTCCAAGGCTCGGGCCTCGGGGGTTTCTCCAACGATAGGAGTGTGAAGCGCATCCATATTGCGGCGGCGAAGCTCTTCCCTCTGTTGCGAAGAAAGTGGCTCGGGGCGGTACTCCTCGTGAACGCGCGATGGATCGCCGCCGCCATCACCACCGTCGTCGTAGGGGAAGCCAGGAGGACTGCATGGTCCGTTGACCATCAAGACTTCTGTCGCGGGATCGCTGCTGTTGCACTCGGATGCGGTCTCGACGGAGCCAGTCGAACAGGCCGTAGAGAGTTTCGTCGGGCTCGATTGCCGTGACTTGTGGGGTGGCCGACTGACGAGCCACCGTGTGTCTCACCCACCGCTGGAGCCGCGACCGACCGGAACGCTTGCGCCGGCGAACAGCGGGGGCGAGGACACCATAGGAGCCGACCGATACTGGGTCGACGGCTGCCGGAGAAGGACGCCGCGGACGCACGCGCAAAAGTGCGTCGCCCCGCGGACGGGGAGCGCCTCGATGTCGAGTGGAGCTTCCTGCAGCCAAGCGGAGTCGTCGGCAACGAAAACGAGCGCGCCGAGACGGATCTCGCGGCCCTCAGCCAGTCCGCCGGCGGAAACCATGATGATGAGAATCAGAAAACATCGCAACTCCACCAAAAAGTCGCTAAGACACCTACCCCACGGTGGGCGCCAATTGTCGTGGATCTAAGACTGACAGTAGAATGGGGGGTAGGTATGAGGAGGCAAGATCCTAGCTATGGCAAAGTTGTGCACACGAGTTTTACGAGTTCAAGCCCTTCGCGGAGGAAGTAATAGCCCTTCGTCTCGGTGCCCGGAGGCGGTCGACCTAATTATGCGTGTGTGTGTGTGTGTGTGTGTTACAGGGGGTGCGAACCCTTGTGCCAGTGGATGGGGTGGCTTATATAGAGTGCGCCCAGACCCCAGCCAGCCCACGTTACAAGGGGTTTAAGGTACATCAAGAGAGGGCGTTACTGGTAACGCTAGTAATAAAGTGACATAAATGATCATTAAGTCTATGAAGTAAACGTCCGACCGTTGCTGTGTAGAGTGACTTTAGATCTTCTGTCTGTCGAGTGAAAGTTGTCGCGGTCGAGTGACTTCGAGTCTTCCGAGTGGAATGCTTCTGGTCGAGTGGATGATACTATCCTTCGAATGCTCCTGGCTTTAGGGTAATGTCCTAAGGGAGGGTGTCTAGGTCAGGCCTATGACCCTACCCTAGGTACATAGCTTCATCAATAGCCTCCTTTGCCACCACCAGAGCGACCCCATGATGCAACGTTGGCTGAGGATTTGAAGCCCCCATTGCCATTGCCCTGAAACATCTCGACCCGTTGGTCGAAGTTTGCCACGAGGGAGAAGAGGATGTCGACGGTGATGGGCTCGGTGCGGACGTCCAGTGCGGAGATGATGGGTTGATAATCCATGTCAAGTCCGGTGATGATGAAGGAGATGAGCTCCCCCTCCCCGAGTGGTTTGCCCGCCGCCGCGAGCTCATCAGAGAGGGAGCGCATGTGATTGAAGTATGCCGAGGCCGAGAGGGAGCCTTTCTGGGTGTTGGTGAGCGCGGCATGAAGATTGTTTGTCCTGGACAGTGAAACATCGGAGAACATGGTGGCCAAGGCAGTCCATATCGCATGCGACATCTCGAGCGATGCAACTTGAACAAGGACTTCCTTGGACAGATTGCGCAGAAGGTAAGCAACAATCTGTTGATCCTGGACAAGCCAGGGGGCATAAGCAGGGTTGGGGATGACCTGATCTTTGCCGTCTTTATCTTTGGTGGTGATGATCTTGGGAGGCTCCTGGATGGTGTTGTCGATGTAGCTAAACAAGTCGGCGCCCATTATTTGGGATCTTGCTTGTGCTTTCCAGAGAACATAGTTCGTCCGGGTAAGCGGCTCGGAGGTGTTGTAGTTGAGACCAGATTGGGTTGATGCGGTGGAGGTGGACATGGCGATGAGGGGATGGGTGGCGGGCTGAAGAACGAAGGTTGGGGACGATGGAGATGAAGCAGCGGTATGAGCTAGATGCAATCGGAAGAGCCTGCTCTGTATACCATGTAGAGAATAATAGAAGCGTCTCAACCCTCATACATGAGAGCCCTCGTGTATATATTGATTGGGACGCTCGTAGGAGATCGTGAGGGTTACAGAATTGGTGGAGATAGCCAACCGAAGGGAGTTACAGAGATAAGATTGAGAAGAAGAGATAAGACATATTTAAACAGAAAGAAAAGGCATATCTCTATCTCCTATACGTGTGGCGCAAGATACACAAGGGATGCGCCCACAACTCTCTGTAACATACATGTTTAACATCCCAAACCCCAAAAAATGCTGATATTAATTACAAAATTTCCCATGAAAGTATATTCAGTTCGTTTGAGGTCACAATGTGATAGATTACTTGTTTATCTGAAGCAGAGTTTATTAATGTTCCAAATTGACAGCGCTCAACATAAAATTCACAGGTTTGAGAAAAAGAGATAAAATTCACTCCATGGCAAAAAAGAAGTTAAAACTCAATACAATCCAAATTTAATAATAGATGTGAATTCAATACAATACCAATACATGAACTTAGGACAGTGACAAAATCCACCAAGGACGTACAAACTACAAACATGCAATAGATCGATCCATATTTCTTTTCCACCTCTTAACTTCTTACATACTATTAGAGTCTTTGGTATATGTATTATTTCATAGACAAAGCACGCCAAATGATGTCCAGATCATTATCAATCCACATGAGAGTTTTAAAATGTATGTGTGAATCCGGTATTCACCGCTTTGGAGCCTTGCCGCCTAACAAAATAAAATTTCAGCGTGTCATGTTTCTGGAGAGCCACACGCACAATATATATGCAGATGAACAGTTATAGTTCGTATACCTGGGTTGGCTGGCTTTCCATTTTTGCTGTTAAGCGTTGGCGGTGGGGCAGTACTTGGCGCTTTAGCTTTAGATGCTGCACAGAAATGTGAAATCACAGGGGATCAATAAACTTTAGAGAATCCGTCGATTATTTGGTCATGTAAAACTTGTACAACTAAAGAAAAGGTGAAGCTTTGGGAGACAGGGAAAGAAAGTTAGTTCAAAAAGGTGCCCGACGTCGACGATGGTCATGCAAGTTCGAATGCTCGAGTACTAACCAGTAGAAGATGCCTCTTGCTGCACAGGCACATGTTTCCCTGCACGGCAATATCAGTCAATCAGTCGACGATGGTGCATCTAGACCTAATTAATCATGCATGCATGTGATTAAGATGTTAGAAGGCTGGCAGCTGGCTAGGCTTTTCAATGTAAAATAAGGCCAAATTTGAAGAGGCTAGCTATGATGATAATATCCACCAGGATGAATACTACCTTTCTTCGCGGCCCCAGAATTTATCAGTCCAGGCAGATCTTTCGTATGCATCGCTGCATGGCAAATAAAATGACTTGGTTAATGAATGGGACTATGATAACTGGAGGTTAATCAGCTCACCTCTCGCCTGTGAAGCCATGTTGTTTGGAGTTGGAGAGGCCTTGATTCGTAACAGGCCGTCTCCAGCAAGTTTGAGCTGCTAATGGCCAAATGCTTCGGAAAAGTTCGCCTCTTATAGGACTATACAGATTGCAAAATCGTAGAAATTGCATGTCATTAGGATGATCATGACATCTCTCAAGGAAAAAAAATGTATATTCCACTCTATTTACAGATTTAATTAATTGCACTGATGTATACATTCTGATGGGTTCAATGTCATTGAATCTTTTAATTTGACCCAGTTAGATTTGCCAAGATTTTCCCTGTCAGGATAATTTGCAGTCTGTCTCGGCTGAGCAGGCACGGATTAGAATTTTTCTGCTGAGGGTGAAGGCTCCCTTGGTAGGCTCATAGTTGCGATGTCACTCACCCACCGAGCTCCATGTTGATTGTGTGGACAGAGAGGAAGCTGACCTCTATGGTTGTTTTCCCCCTCGTGTTAGGTCCTGCAGGTCACCACCGCATGTTGCGTCTAGGAGGGAGGACATCACCGAGGTTGTTTCTCTGATGTTATAGACCATGGCCGAGCTACAAACGATGTGCGGGGAGCATGCTTCGCCTTTGTCATTGGTACATGCAGACTCGCTTGTACCTCGATAGTGGTTCCACCACCACCCACACCACCATCGTCAGAGACCGGTCAGGCAATCATCTTCGTGGAGCATGAAGGTTTGAGCGGTGTTGTCTTTCAATCGCCTGAGTCCAATGTCCAAGTGGTTCCTGTAGTAATGAGGTTGTGGCATCCGTTGCGTCATCACCTATTTCCGAGGCTCTCTTCGCAAAATGTTTCGAGAATTAATGGCTTAATTGGAGGTTGCTAACCCTAGATCTAGTAAGACGGTCGGTTGCTTCCTGAAAGAAAAGGCAATAAGAGACAAGAGCAAGAGGGTATGCACTAGTCATTGTTCCAACACTGAAGGAGAAGTCATTTGGGAGCAAAATGAAGAAGAGTCGCGCCATAGGCGAAGGCATCTGTGACTGCTTGATAGATTGTTCTCTTCTTTCGGGTTGTCGCGTCTTGTCTGGTGTATTTTTTGATGTGTTTCCGATGGTGGTTCTTTTGAAATGCTGTGATACCATGACCCTGAGGTTTGTGGTTGTAGTGGGGGCATTTTCTCGTCTGGTGGGTTGGTCGTGGAGATTCATGCTTTGGGAGTAGTCCACATGTGGCCATGTTGTAACAGTTTTCGCCTAGTTTTCCCTCAACTAACTGGGAAATTCTCTTATGCTTAATTAATCGATGAGGCAAATCTTTTGCCTCCATTTAAGAAAAAGAAAAGAAAATACATCGCTCGGAATTACATAGAATAAGACAGATAACTATTTTAAAGTGCATTAAAGGTTTTTGTCCCTTTCAATAATGCACCCTACATACTCCCTCCGTTCGGTGAAAAGTGTACATATAAAAATTTTAGGACAAATTATGGATTGAAGTAAAAAATGCGTTGGAAAAGTGCAAGCCAACATCTCTCTCCTTTTTAATTATTCTACCCCCAATGACCTAAGTGCATGTAAAAATAAAGGAGACCATATGTATAATGTTATTGGTCTTGATTACCGTGTGATGAGAGAGAAGCATTTTTTCCTACTTTAATGTGCATTGGGAAGATAGATGTACACTCTTTTGTCGACAAATTTTAAAGCCAAACATACACTTTTCACCGGACGAAGGGAGTAGTTCAGTTCCCTGATAAACCAAGAGGGAAATGTAGTATTTTCCTCCACATATGGATGCGATCCGCTTGTCCATGGTTCAGGATGGCAAATGTCCATCATATTTCACCTAGAAAACAGATATCTTTCCAAACCGAAGGAAAATGCAATATTGGACTTTTCGTAGCTTAAGAAAATTGTAGAAACCGCGGATTTGTTATTTAGGATAACCATGTATTTCTCAAAGTGTGAACACAATATCTTGCAATAAGGGCCAGATCATGTGTAATTTCCTTGATCTTGCCGTTCCAATTAGACGAGTCTTTTGAGAGTTAATGTAGTAGTTCTCTAGCTAGCTAGGTCTTGATATTGTACATAAACAGCTATAGATATTCAGATGGTATAATTGTCATGTCTGATTTATCTTGACTTGAATAGTTGATGTGCATATATATATGGTAGATTTTTCCTTGGTCGTTCCAAATTAGAGTTAATATTAATTTCTCAATACACAGAGTCAAGTCTTTTACGTGTAGAATTTGGACGATATATGTTCCTGCTCATTAATTGCGCGGTTAGGGTGTGTCAATGGCGCTATCTTAGCAATACCCACTGGTTAATTATCGAGTTGAATGACAGAGAAATGGGAATAAGATCTTGTCTTCTCTTAGCCCTCTCTTACTAAGAAATAGTATAGACATGTCCTGTTGTAAAAGATGCTATTTCTTAGCTTTATATTTTCTAGTATAATTTTAGTAATTCCACAAATTTAGGAGCATGCAATCATTAAGTGTTAGAGATAACACTAAGATATAATCCATTGTATACTATATTTTTTAGGGTGAGGTTAGGTCTTAGTCGACTTAGATTTAACCAAGTCTCAGTCAAGTGACATGAAATGCAAGAAAGAAAAAGAAAAACTGAAAAGAAAATTTTGCACGAATCTCGATGTAAGATCTCACGGATATACCATCAACTGAGACTTAACGAAGTCTCAGTTAGCAAGATTGTATTTTTAATCAAAATGGCATACATGTCATAAGATAAGACAAGCGGTGACCTACCTAATGCCCTGAGATGGGTGTAACTACGTCTTCCACCGGCAGATCATGGCCTCCTTGTACTCACCCACCGAGGAGGAGAAGCTCCTCTATATGGGTATCATGATATCCAACCTTTTTCAAGAATTCTATCAAAATCACATGTCATAGTTTAGATACACATATAGCCAAGACACATGAACATTTTGATTACTTATGTGAGAACTGAAACTAATATATATA
>NC_057796.1:55384888-55392111 GCF_018294505.1 Triticum aestivum
ACAAGTAGAATAATAGATTGAAAATGACTAAGCATATTTCAATGCATGGTTGCATATTGCAGGTTTACATATTATAAAATATATCAATGAGGATCACCTATTTTATTATCGAGTAAAGTAAATTATAAACGGTTGGAATTTAGGCTTACAGTTGAACGACTAACACGTTGTCCAATTTGCATCGTGGGTTCTGATCGCCAAAGGAATAGTATGCTCAATAGAACGTTCCCTAGAGAGCGAGTGGTCGAGGGCTCTATAATTAGTTGCACACATGTGACTTTTTACCATTCATTTTTCCATTTCTGTAATGTGAAACAACCGAGTCAATAGATGTGTTGTCGGATAGTGAACCATCCACTTGACTATCAGTCAATGGAATAGATACTGATATGCCTGCCTGTTTTTCTACCGTAATCAAGACAATGATAGTAGATTTCTCTAGTACCATTGGCAATCTTTGTCCCATTAATTGATCTCGGTTGAACTTTCTAACTCGTTTATGTGGTGAGCTGGCTGTGATTTCACTCGCTGACTCCTTACTTCGTGGCTGTGCATATACACACGGACAAATAGATATTCGTTCCCTTGAATGTGAGAGCATGGAATTTTCTTAGTGGCCTCTCTAGCATTGACGATGACAACATACTTGGCCGGGTCGCTCTTGACCACTTTAGCTCGATCTCGGCACGCCTGCACCCGCTTGTGCACTCATCCATATATGGCACAACAGGTGTCACTCCGACTCTGGCCGGCGTGCAGCAGCGGCCCACGAGTGCCGTTACTGGGGTCGGTTCCAACTGCACTAGCTAGTACGAGTAAATATTACATGCACAACTGGACTGTGGATAGGATACACGCAGTTCCATCATGATATGCCCCTATGGCATATCATGTTTGGTGCCTCAAGCGTCCGTTAATGTGCATTTTGGAAACGGGCGCACGAAACCCTCCTAGCTGGGCCGGCCCATCTTCCTTTTATTTTTCTTTTTTTAATGCCACAAAAAAACTTCTCAAGCGCGCGCCTGCTGAATTCGAATTTGCATCCTCGTGGTATTCATACGCTGCACTAACCACCACACCCCCTTACCTGATGTGCTCATTCACATCTTCTTCCTTCTTTTCTTCTTACATCTTTTTCTTTTTTCGGTTTCTTTTTTCTTCGGAACATATTTCTTTCTTCTTATCTGCTGAACTTTTTTTCAAAATTGAATGAACTTTTTTCAAAATCGATGAACTTTTTGTCAAAATCAATGATTTTTTTCAAAATCAATGGACTTTTTCCCAAAATGGATAAATTTTTCTCAAAATCGATGAACTTTTATCAAAATGGATGATTTTTTTTCAAAATCGATGAACTTTTTTTCAAAATCCTGAACTTTTGCAATTTTCTGAACATTTCATAAAACTTGATGAACTTTTTTCAAAACCGATGAACTTGTTTTTAAAATCAATGAACATTGTTTTCAAAATCGATGAACTTTTCAAGTAACTTTCAAATTTAAATTAATGTTTTACTAAAGGAAAGGTTAACTAGCATTTCTTGTAGTACACAATAGAACGGGTTTGGTGTAGTGGTTGTTGGCGTTAGTCTGTAGCTTTTTTTTTTGTGGCGGTCGCGTTAGGCTGCAGCTGTGCGGTGCTGAGGTCGAATCCCAGCTCTCCCGCTATTTCTTCACGTTTTCCATTTTTAGCAGCCGCTGGGCCGGCCTGCTATGCATGGAAGAAGCCTCGCGTCGGGGGAGCTTTAGATGGCCCAGCCCAGCCGTGTGGCAGACTACAGCCTCCTTATTCTTTTCTTCTTTTTACGTTTTCTGTTTTCATTATTTGCTTTATTTTTTTAATGTTGTTAATACTTTCAAATATTCTGAATATATATATATATGAAAAACATTGCAAACATTCTGACTAAGCATTTTAAAAATGTAAAATGTGTATAGAGAAAATGTTTATCGTGTATACAAAATATATATAAAGAATCTGATCATGTATTCAAAAACGTTAATCAGGCATTTGAAATTTGAACAAAGTATTTGAATAATGGTAATCATGCATTTGCAAAATGTTAAATGTGTATAGAAAAATCTTGATCATGTATTAGAAAAATGATTATTTTTTTTATCATGTACATAAAAAATGTTAATCTAGCATTTCAAAAACATTGAAAAAGTATTTGAAAAATGTTAACCATTTGAAACCGTTAAATGTGTATTGAAAAAATGTTGACCATGTATTAAAAATGATGAAATTTGTTTACCATGTATATAAAAATGTTAATCAAGCATTTGAAATTTATTGAACAATTATTTGAAAAATGTTAATCAAGCATTTAGAAATGTTAAATATGCATAGAAAAATTACTGACCATGTATTAAGAAAATGATGAATTCTTTTTATTACGTATATAAAAAAATATTAATCAAGCATTTGAAGAAAAATGGAAAATAATTGAAAAATGTTAATCTATCATTTGTAAAATGTTAAATGTGTATAAAAAAATGTTGAACATATATTAGAAATGATTAAATTCTTATTCATGTAAATAAAAAATATTAATCAAGCATTTGTGAAAATATTGAACTAGTATTTAGAAAAATTTAAACAAGCATTCGGCAAAGCTATGTGTATAGGAAAAATGTTGACCCTGTATTCAAAAATATTTTTAAAAAATAAAATTTTATTTGAAAAATCTTAATCAGGAACTTCAAAAAACAGACATGTATAGAAAAATGTTGATTATGTATTCAAAAAATATTAATTTTGTATTTGAGAAAACCTGATGAAAAACAACAAAGAAAGAAACAAAACCAGAGAAAACAAAGTAACAACAAAGCAATGAGAAAAAACAGTGACAACCGAGAAAGATATGATGAAACCCGAAGAAAAACAACAACAAAAAAGGAAAGAAAAATCAGTATAAAGACCAAGAAAAACCAATGAAAAACAAAAGAAAAAACAGAAACAGAAAAAACAAGAAAAACACGGTGAAAACTCTGGAAAACGAGCTCTTTTTGCCTCAAGTAGGACGCACCTAACATACTTAGCACGAACGTGATGTTAGCCTAGTGAATAGGAGCGATGCGCATCACCTTGTGAACCAGGGTTCGAATCGCTCACACGCCCTCCTTTATGGGCCGGCACAACAAGGACAGAGCGCTTGCCAAGTTCCGCTGGTCAATCAATCAAGTTTGTCCAGTCGTCGTTGACCGACCAAACCGTTGAATTTAGGTGGAAAACTAAAAGAAACAATTAAAAATCACAAAAAAAAACAATCATGAATTTCAAAATGTTCACTGATTCAAAAAATGTACACAAACTTCAAAAAGTTCTTCTGATTTGAAAAAAGGTTCATAAACAATAAAATGTTCATTAATTTTCGAAAAAAATTCATCGAATTTGAAAAAGGTTCATCAATCTTAAAAATAGTTCATCAAATTTGAAAAAAAGCTCATCAGATTTTTAAAAATCATTGATTTTCAAAAATGTTCATAGAATTTCATAATTTTCCTTCAATTTTAAAAATATCTCATGGAATTAATTTCATTAAATTTGAAAAAAAAGGCTCATCAAAATTTGAAGAAGTTCACAAATTTGAAAAAAGTACATCGAATACGATTTTTTATCGATTTTAAAAAAAAGAAAAAAAGAATGAAAAATAAAAAAACAAAAGGCAAAAAGAAGAAGTAAAAACGAATGAAATAGAAAAAGAAAATACCAATTTGGGATACGAGCCATTTAGCGGATAAGATGTAAGGATTCACGAAGAGGGCGCTAGCCTAGTTGGTTACTTCAACTTATATCGAACTAGAAGGTTAAGGGTTTGAGTCTCATTGGCGCACCTTTTTTTCAAATTTGAACAGGAAAAAGAAAGGAAACTGGGCCGGCCAAGCGCATTGGGGTGTGTGCGCCATTTTGTAAATAACGTTTTGATAGGCGCTTGGAACGTCAAATAGGGTTTGGCGACCGTTTCCTGTGTCTTTCATCTTTTTTTTGTTTGCGTGTGTTTGTTTGGTTGGGCTCCAACGTAAGTAGCGCTCGCGGCCCGTTTGGCCATCCCTACCTCCCCTGCAGTTACAAATAAGATATTTTTGTCTTACTGGCAGAGCCAAATCTCGCTAAGCACATTTTAGGACTTTCTTGAGGACGCCATCTGTGGGTTCTTCATCCTCTAGACTTAAATTTGTATCCCAGTGTATTTGGACAATGATCAATAAATAAAGTATGTTTAGACTAAAAAAACTGGCAGAGCCAAATAAACCACCCTCGTGGCCAGCAAGTTGTAAGTTGGCAATGGGGATTGATGAATCCTATAATAAGACAACAGGTTGGGCATGGAATCTAGGAAGAAACTCTTTCTTTGTTGCTTGAGATCAAAAGATACGTACTTGTATACCACCTCATGAGATTTATCTGAAAGTCATGGTTTTCGGCTAAATTAACTGATGCAGTGTGAGAAAATAAGCTTGGATATCTTCTTACGGGAGTTTCACTGTTTTCAGTTTGACCAAATAAATGACCAGAAATTTCTCTCGAAAGAAAATTCTGAAGCTTTAGGGACAAAATTTGAACAACTAGACAAATCATAGATATGCAAAGCCAAATCACAACCAGGCTCATGTTCAGGTTCCATCTATAATGGAATATCACGAGGGTTGGCGTGATTAGCTTGTATCTGTAGAAAGAGTAAACACAGATAGAGGCAACACAAATTTGATTTGATCTTAGTGATATAAATATACGCGGCACATACAAGTTCAACTGACTGAACTTGGCTCCTCAACCGCAGTCCGCAAAGCTCAGGACAAGCATCCTATTTATTCAGAAGAGCAAATCCATCTCTAAGCGCCTCCAAACTTAACTACATACATGCCACATAATTAAAGGAGAGTTGCATTGCATAAGCTGGAGCATTAGGCACTAGTCAAGAACCAATGGTCTGAGACATGCCCCATGCTCCATCTCCTTTGCAAATCTATGTTCCCATCTAAATCTGTCGATTCTAATCATGGAATCACCTAATTTTGTGAAATGCTTCATAGTAAATTCAGATTATCAGATTCTCCAAATTTTACCATCAACTTATAGCAGTATTGAAGATCTTTTGTAGGTGAGTTGTTCATTGATGTCGAGAACATCACAGTTTTTGCATTTACTTTCTTATAAACAAATACTGTAGTAGATAACTGTGCAGTTCAGGCGTGTAGTCAAATCGACATGTGCCATAGACAGGTGAGCTGTTCAGGCGCGTGATATTCCTCTGCAAAGCCTGGATGTTGGATGTGTGCATGTGTGTGTGCGTCTGCTTGTGTTTTTATTCTAAGCACAACCTCAATACATCCTAGTAGGGGCGACAGGTGCTAGAATTGTTGGACTAATTTACAAGAGGAAGACACTGCTTGTTTCAGCTTCGCTTGGATTTTAATCACATGTGGATTCGCTTTAGTGACGAAGTTGATTCTGTGAATCAACTTCGCCACCGAATTACACTTTGAGGTGCTTTAGAAAATTACACTAAAAATGGCCCAATCCAAATTCAGCTTCATTGGCAAAGCTGATTCCAAATAGTTGTTTGTTTCAGATTTGGCTTCACTGGCAAACCTAAATCTGATCCTAGAACTCGAAACAAACAGGGTCGAAGAATTGATATCAAAAGGTTGAATTATGCACTCAATACTCTGTTTTCAAAGACTCTAGGGGCGAAGCTTATTAAATAGTTCAGACCGATTGCCTTGATCAACGTCGGTTTCCGTTTGTTAGTTAAAGGGTTTGCCACGCACTTTTCACCGGTTGCGAATCAGAAGGGGTTTCGGTACTCCATGAGGTTTTACACTCTGTTGGTCAACAAAAGGAGAACTTCCTTATTCTGAACCTTGACTTTGAAAAAGCGTATGGCCGTGTCAACTTGGACTTCCTAGAAGACGTTATGAGACTGAAAGGTTTTCCTCCATTGCGGGGTGAGCTGGATCATGCAAATGGTTAGGGGTGGCCAAACGACCATCAGCATTAATGGGCAGCCAAGACCCTACTTTTGGAAATCAAGAGGGGTCAGGCAAGGGGACCCAATATCTCCGTTGCTTTTCAACATTGTTATTGAAGCCTTAGCAGTCATCCTAGAGGGCGCTACGAAGGCTGGGCATATTCAGGGTGTGTTTTCGGAGTTGAGGGAAGGAGGCATCACCCACCTGCAGTATGCCGAAGACACGTCGATCATTATTTAGAATGACCCTGTTAGTTTGGTGAACCTGAAGTTTCTCCTCATGTGTTTCGAATCCATGTCATGCCTCAAAATCAACTACGATAAAGCGAGGCATTTGTTACTAGAGGAAGTTTGGAGGAGCGTATGAGGGTTGCCCACATTATGAATTTTAAACTAGGATCCTTACAATCAAATATTTGGGTATGCCGCTAACAAACAAGATCCT
Source organism: Triticum aestivum (assembly GCF_018294505.1). Taxonomy (NCBI): domain Eukaryota; kingdom Viridiplantae; phylum Streptophyta; class Magnoliopsida; order Poales; family Poaceae; genus Triticum; species Triticum aestivum. The sequence goes on from NC_057796.1 coordinate 55,391,308, forward strand.
GACCATTGAAAAATAAAGAACTCTTGAAGATGCGAGGTCCCCCATCCCTTAGTGCCAAGATGACAGCCGGGGCGAGGGACCAAAAATTCTTCAATGGCGGGAGCATTGGCAGCGGCAGCCCTAAAAGAATCCTCTAAGTATCAAATCGAATAGAGGATTGGCTAATTAGCTTGGGAGTACTACTCAATTATTGATTTTGGATTTGCACGCATAGCGCGAGGCTGCTAGACGTGCTGAGTTAGGCCATGGCCTGCTGCGTACCTGTGTGGGCCCCTGGATTTCGGGGGCCCAGGGCTCGTGTACGAGCGGCGGTGGCGGCCTTGGTCGACACGCTCATGCTGGTCCTTGTCGCCGGCGGAATGAGTAGAGATGGTAGCGATGGAATGGAATTGAGAAAGAAAGAAAATGTACACATGGATGGATCGATTCGTACAGACTATAGACACAGTTGTACTCGGCACGCATGGATGGCTTTCCATTCCATGGCGTCGCATGCATAACTCCGGCAGTGGGCGCGGTGGTCATGGGCTGGCACACGCACGGCCGGCCGGCGGCTGGCTCTTCGTGTTGGCCAGGGCACTGTATGTTCGGCTGGCGTCCGTCCACGCGAGCATTCTACCGAACAAGCTGCACGGGCGCAGCAGAAGTAAGGCTAACTCCAAGTCTCCAACGCGCGACCGCATTTGATCCGTTTCTATTTGTTTGAATCAAAATGGACATAAATCACAGCCCAGCACGGCAATTTCAACGGACGGGTGTTCATTTTCTGTCTGGACGTGACGCATTTCTGGCCCAAACTGACCG
>NC_057796.1:55392374-55479874 GCF_018294505.1 Triticum aestivum
TCCCCCAAAAACCCTCCCGCCCTCCCGCTCCCGTCATGGCTACCACCCCAAAGGACATCGCTGCCATCACCCCGGCCGCCACCACCGCTCGTCACGCGGCCCCGAAGAAGAAGAAGCCCAAGAAAGTGCTCACGGCGGAGGAGCTCGCCCGAGAATCAGTGATGAGGGCTTCGTCCACCTCAGGGTTGACCTCCGGAAGCGTGGCGGCGTTGGCGTCAACTCCACCGCCCCTCTCTCCCTTCGCGCCCCGCCTCGTCGAACATCACCGCATCCGCGACGACTCTATTTCTTCCCCTTCCGCGCCCTGCAGTCTCGAGCGCCACCACGCCCCACCTCCCGGCGTAGGATGACGGAGCCGCCGCCTCATCGGGTCGCCATCGCCTCCCTCGCGCCCAAGGCCTCGAGGCCATCGCCATCGCCGCTGGGATCAGTCGCTGGATCCCCCTCGCAAACAGCACCTCCGCGGATCCCTCCTCGTCGTCGTCCTCGACCCCTGTCGTCGGAACGATGGTGGGATCTTGCAGGGGAAGAGCCTCGTCTCCAGCGCAAGGCATCTCTGAGAGAGCGGTGGAGAAAGTGTAGTGTGCGTGTGCTCTAAGCGAGTGGTTGGGGAAAATGGTAGGATAAGGTTCGGGGCGAAGGCTAATTTTACCGAACCAGAAGAAAACGTGAGGTGGCTGCTATAAGATTCATGTCTTTAATCAACATTAGAAGGGCGTTCGAATCCGATTCCTAAAAACCTGACTTCGGGAGTTAGTGTTACCGATTTGTTTTGATTTTTTTTCTCCAACGAGTGTGCAGATGAGTATGGGCACCGAATCGCTGCTTTCCAAATGAATCATACTTTGATGACATCATGTCTCAGTTTTACAGCATCACGTTCTATACATGCATCGATCAAAACATTCGCAGTTGCAGATCAGGTCCTCCTGGCCGTCGTTGTAGTCCGCGTCGAGTCCGGGAGAGGCATGGGCTCCGTCCTTGAGCCAGTCCTCGGGGTGTTGGTTTCCACTTTGAAATATCCAGACTCGATTTTTTTGGAGGTTCGTCAGTTTTATTTGATCTCATAAGGAAAGGTGCTCCTTGACCTACTAGCGCTTCAGATTTAGGTGGCTTTTCAATCCAAATTCTCCGTCATACAACTTGTAGTGACAATCCTAATATCATCTCATTCAAGATTAACCGGAGTAAATTATCGACTAAGAAAAAACTAACAGTAGACAAATCTAACAGTAGTAAGCAAGGAGAACAATGAGGTAGGTAATGCGCCCTCGATGCCTTTCCCCTCTTCGACCATTAGTTTATAGTCTGCATTTGTTGTTTCATCACGACCACTTCATACAAGGGCAAACTAGACTGTCTTGGACAACAGTGGCAGAGAACCCCCTGTAATTTTGTGGTTCACCAACAGTGTAGATGGTTTCAAGCGCGGTCGTCTTCGGATCATAGTAGCCTAATGACCTCCCCGTGTTGAGCAAAATCCGTCCGTCAATTGGGTTTTTCTGGTTTGGCTTGATACAAATATTTCTGGGGTATGAGTATATATAGAAGCAAAGCTAACTAGCCTAACCCAATACGACTCGGTGTCCTGTTCACGTCCGAGCTGGACTGTGACTACCTGGTTAATTCCAAAAGCCCCCCGATTGATCGATCTTTTGCGTGGCTAGCCTTAATGGCTCGATCTTATTTAAATCGGCAAGAAATCCATGTTGTACGTGAAGCAGGAAGCGTGCTGTGTACATAGACTTACGTACCTCGCAAGTTGAAACGGTGCATGGTGGACATGTGTGCCGCGCCGTTACGATGTCGTTTACTCTAGCGTCGGCGCGGAGCTTAAAAGGTAGTTCAGGAGCGGATGCAGATTGTGATCTGCATCAGCGGCATCTGGAAGATGGTGGGTCGTGTGCTGGGATCGTGGTACGTGGATGGCAGGTATAGTTTCCTCCTCCGACGTCTTAGTCATATGGGGGTGTGAGATCCGGAATTTGACAGCGTGTTTGGGGTGTTGATCCGGTCTGATTCGTTCAAAGGTACCGGTTTCGCTTTGGCGACTCACCTTGGAGATCCGCAAAGCTATATATCAGCGATGAAACCGCGTCGAGCTCGGGTGTGAAGGTGATTCGTCATTATTATTTTTGATGGCTGTTGTGGTGATGCCAGAGGCATGTGACGGGCATTGGTGTCAATCTCAGATATTTCTTAGGTCTTGTTTGTAATTTTACTTTTGCGTTGTTGTTTCTTCCTGAGGCTAGCATTCTGCTATGACCCTTATAATATGAATGAGACACGTATTGAAAAAACAAAAAAAGGCAACCGTTTGTCGATTCAGTCAATCAAAGCATATTTTGTACCGACCGATGGACGGCATGTGCACGCGGGTCAACTAGGTGCATGTCCCTACTTTTTTTTGAAAACTTATGTCCATTCATTTTTAATCATGGCAGTATAACAAACACAAGAAATAAAAATTACATCCAGATCCGTGGACCATCTAGCGACGATTATAAGCACTGAAGTGTGCCAAAGACGTGCCAATGGCATCGTCCCTCCATCGCCGGAGTCGGGCATAACTTGTTGTAGTATACAGTCGGGAAGTCATCGTGCTAAGGCCCCATAGGACCAGCACACTTGAACAGCAACCGCCGCCGATGAAGAATAACGTAGATCAGAAGGATCCAACCTGAAGACACATGACCGTAGACGAACAACGACGAGATCTGAGCAAATCTACCAAAAATAGATCCACCGGAGACACACCTCCACGCGCCCACCAATGAAACTAGACGCACCACCAGAACGGGGGAGCACGACTTGACTTAAGCGTGCATGTTACATCCGGTACCCTATATCCATACTAAGCATGCATCATGGAATTAAACAACGTAGATCATCGAACATATATAGAATCGGACATAGAAATGCACATTCTGATCACCAAAGGATCACCAACGGATCTCCAAAAGATAGCCAAATTTCACATAATTCACATAAACGACGGACAAATTTAAACTAGATTACTAATAACTTGAAATTAAAGATGGAGACGGCGGGGCTTCACCACTTCCTCGATGGGCCTTTGCCCTTCCGATCGATACGTCCATTTTACATAATGTTTTCGTACTGTTATTTATTGTATTTTGGACAGTTATTTCACTTTATGATACGATTCTTATGTCTTTTCCTCTCTTATTTTGCAAGTTTCGCATGAAGGAGACTGTCGACAGCTGAAATTCTGGACCGGAAAGGGGTGTAACGGAGATAGCTATTCTGCCCAACTGCAAATGACCTTGCTGTTTTACGTCGTGCATTAGAGGGCGACAACACTCATAGCTTGAGAGCTATTGTGACTCGTCGCCTCCATATTAATAAATCCCAGGGTAAAATACATGATGGGATTTTTGCTACTCGGCTGGCGGCTGATGTCGCTTGAAGCTACGTCGGTATTTCCCCAAAGAGGAAGGGATGATGCAACACAGCGGCGGTAGGTATTTCTCTCAGATATGAAACCAAGGTTATCGAACCAATAGAAGAACCAAGCAACACAACGTAAACAACCCCTGCACACAGATATCCTCGCAACCTGACGTGGTAAAGGGGTTGTCAATCCCTTCCAGGGTACGGCGCCTAAAGATAGGCAAACAGACGTGAGGTAAATTGTAGTAGATTAATAGATCGAACGCCAAATAAAATAAATAGAAATAAAACACAGCAAGGTATTTTTGTATTTTTGGTTTAATAGATCTGAAAATAAATGCAAGAGAAAAGTAGATCGCAAAGGCAAATATATGAGAAAGAAGACCCGGGGGCCGTAGGTTTCACTAGTGGCTTCTCTCGAGAAAAATAGCAAACGGTGGGTAAACAAATTACTGTTGGGTAATTGATAGAACTTCGAATAATCATGACGATATCCAGGCAATGATCATTATATAGGCATCACGTCCAAGATTAGTAGACCGACTCCTGCCTGCATCTACTACTATTAGTCCACACATCGACCGCTATCCAGCATGCATCTAGTGTATTAAGTTCATGGAAAAACGGAGTAATGCAATAAGAACGATGACATGATGTAGACAAGATCTTCCTGTGTAGAGATAGACCCCATCGTTTTATCCTTAGTAGCAACGATACATACATGTCGTTTCCCTTCTGTCACTGGGATCAAGCACCGTAAGATCGAACCCACTACAAAGCACCTCTTCCCATTGCAAGATAAATAGATCAAGTTGGCCAAACAAAACCCAAATATGGGAGAAGAAATACGAGGCTATAAGAGATCATGCATATAAGAGATCGAAGAAACTCAAATAACTTTCATGGATATAAAAAGATATAACTGATCATAAACTCAAAGTTCATCAGATCCCAACAAACACACCGCAAAAGAGTTACATCATATGGATCTCCAAAAGAAAATTGTATTGAGAATTCAGCGAGAGAGAGGAAGCCATCTAGCTACCTACTACGGACCCGAAGGTCTACAAAGAATTACTCACACATCATCGGAGAGGCACCAATGGAGGTGGTGAACCCCATCCGAGATGGTGTCAAGATTGGATCTGCTGGTTCTGGACTCTGCGGCGGCTGGATGAATATTTCATCGACTCCCCAAGGGTTTTGGGAATATTGGGGTATTTATAGAGCAAAGAGGCGGTCCGGGGGGCACCCGAGGTGGGCACAACCCACCAGGGCGCACCTGGGCCTCCTGGCGTGCCCTGGTGGGTTGTGCCTCTCTCGGGGCACCCCCCAGGCCCAGCCAGGGTGCATTACGTTCCTTCTGGTCCAAAAAATATCTCCGTAAAGTTTCGTTGCAGTTGGACTCTGTCTGATATTGATTTCCTGCGATGTAAAAAACATGCAGAAAACAGCAATTGGCACTTGGCACTATGTTAATAGGTTAGTACCAAAAAATGATATAAAATGACTATAAAATGATTATAAAACATCCAAGATTGATAATATAATAGCATGGAACAATAAAAAATTATAGATACGTTGGAGACGTATCAGCATCCCCAAGCTTAACTCCTACTCGTCCTCGAGTAGGTAAGTGATAAAAACAGAATTTTTGATGTGGAATGCTGCCTAACATGTCATATCATATTCTTTTCTTTATAGCATGGACATTTGGACTTTTATGTGATTCAAAGCAATAGTCTAGTTTTGACATAATAATTTAGATACTCAAGCATATCGACAAGAAACCATGTCTTTCAAAATACCAATGCTAAAATAAGTTATCCCTAGCCCATCATGCTCAAACATTGATCCATTCATGAAACACACTCGAACATTAACTACACCCAATACTTAAGTACGATCATATTGCCTCCTAGTTGGTCCTTTTGTAAGAGAAGATGGAGACTCAGAAAAATTGCATAAAGTAAAAGAAAGGCCCTTCGCAGAGGGAAGTAGGGATTTGTAGAGGTGCCAGAGCTCAAAGCGAAAAGTTAGAGGTAAACACATTTTGGGAGGTGTATCCATCCCATCAACGAAAACGACTTAGAGTTCCCAACACTTTCCATGCTAGATATATCATAGGCGGTTCCCAAACTGAAAATAAAGTTTATTCCTTTTTCCACCATACTTTCACTTTCCATGGCTAGCCGTATCCACGGTTGCCCTCCATACCAACACTTCCCAAGGAATTTATTATTTGACAACATAAAGTAAATTCATTTTTGCATTTCGGGACTGGGCATCCCTAAAACCTTTGCCTTACTCTCGTGCAATGACAAGTGAATAAACACTCATCGTGAGAATAACACATCCAGCATGGAAAATATTAGCCACCCCTCACCGCTCCGCGAGCGAAACAAACACACAAAAGAGAAGTTTATTTTGAAAATTAGAGATGGCACATGCAAATTTGCTTAGAACGGCAAAAGAATACCGCATATAGGTAGATATAGTGGACTCATGTGGCAAAACTGGTTTAAAGGATTTTGGATACACAAGTAGAGATCATACTTGGTGCAAAATGAAGGCTAGCAAAAGATTGAGAAGCGACCAACCAAGAAACGAATAATCTCATAAGCAAGCATTAAGCATAATTAACACCGAATAATGCACCACAAGTAGGATATAATTTCATTGCATGACTATTGACTTTCGTACTTGCATAGGGAATCACAAACCTTAACACTAATATTCTTACTAAAGCATAATTACTCATCAACACAACTCACATATCACATCATCATATCTCAAAACTATTACTAAGAACCAAGTTTATTTTGTCCAATGATCTTCATGAAAGTTTTTATTATATCCTTCTTGGATATCTATCACTTTGGGACTAATTTTTATGTGTTGCTTTTCATAAGCTTAAACAAATATAAGTGAAGATCATGAGCATAAATAAATTTCTTTCTCTCAAAATAATTTAAGTGAAGCAAGAGAGAATTTCTTGAAAATTTTACTAACTCTCAAATAAATCTAAGTGAAGCAAGAGAGCATTTCGTCAAAAATACTAAAGCACACCGTGCTCAAAAAGATATAAGTGAAGCACTAGAGCAAGTCCATAGCTCATAAAAATTTAAGTGAAGCATAGAGAGCAATTCTAACAAGTCATGACATAATTTTGGCTCTCTCAGATAGGTGTGTCCAGCAAGGATTGATGACTTAAAACACAAAATAAAACAAATAAAGACTCATATCATACAAGACGCTCCAAGCAAAACACATATCATGTGATGAATAAAAATATAGCTTCGAGTAAAATACCGATGGTCGTTGGAAGAAAGCGGGGATGCCACTCGAGGGCATCCCCAAGCTTAGTTGGTTGCTCATTTTTGGATAATAGCTTGGGATGCCGGGGCATCCCCAAGCTTAGGCTCTTCTATCCTTCCTTTATCCATCGTAAGACAACCCAAAACTTGAAAACTTCAATCACACAAAACTCAACAAAACCTTCGTGAGATCCGTTAGTATAAGAAAACAAACCACTACTATATGTACTGTATCAAACCAATTCATATTTTGTTATTGTATTATATCTACTGTATTCCAACTTTTCTATGGCAAAAACTCATCAAAGAAAACCATAGAGCCATCAAAATAAGCACACAACACAAAGAAAACAGAATCTGTCAAAACATAACAGTCTGTAGCAATCTGACTATTTCGAATACTTCTGTAAGTCCAAAAATTCTGAAAAATAGGACGACCAGGGTAATTTGTATATTAATCTTCTGCAAAAAGAATTGGCATTTTATCACGTTCTGGTGATTTTTAACAATTGTTTTTGTGACTGCACAAGTTTCTGTTTTTCAGCAAGATCAAACAACTATCACCCAAGAAGATCCTATAGGCATTACTTGGCACAAACACTAATTAAAACACAAAAAACACAATCATACCAGTAGCATAATTTTGCAAACACACAAGAACAGAAAGCAAAAAGCAAAAATAAATTTTATTCATTGGGTTGCCTCCCAACAAGCGCTATAGTTTTACGCCCTTAGCTAGGCATAAAGCAAGGATCTAAGTTTTGTCATCCTTCTTCTTCTTAATTTTCTTAGAGGTGTTTTCATCATGGGGTTTTGTAAACACAACATAAAACATATTATCCATGGAAACTTTAGCAATCCTTAGTTGGTTTTCATCATAACCCCTTTGATTACCCGCAACAATCCAAGAGTAATGTTGATTAACATTATTGAAAACTTGTTGGATTATATCTAAAACGAGGACTTCCTTTTAGATTCTCATCAAAGATTTTATTATCCCCAAGCAAATGCCTTAATGCATAGTCACTATTGTAAAGAATCTCATCTATCACGGGCTTTTCATGATTCATACCATAAAAATCAAAGATTTCCCTAGCTTCCCGTATTATGTAGTCAAACTCATTCATAAGAACGAGAGTGGCCAACTCTTTAGCCCTGGGATTCTTTATTTCGGGAAGCTCAAAACACAATGTTTGCAAAGTAGGATGAGTACGAATAAATTTACTTTCAAGTTTCAGAACTAGTGCTGAAATAGCATCCGCATAAGATCTAGTAGTTTAAGTATAGGAGCATCATCAAGACTTAGATTTCCAACACAATAGAAAAATTCTTGGATACGCTCTTTTCCCATAACATTTCCTTGCCCCAAGATAAAAGTTTTAGCATCCAGATTGCCCGTACGTCCTATCTTAGGAGTTAGGCCATCATCTGTTGGTGCCATACCGAAGTCACTCATGATTGCAAGCAAAGAATATATCTGAAAAGAAAACGGCGAACGGAAAAAGAGGGGCGAAGAAAACGACAAATTTTTGTGAAGTGGGGGAGAGGAAAACGAGAGGCAAATGGCAAATAATGTAAATTGCGAGGAGATGAGATTTGTGATTAGGAACCTGGTATATGTTGAAGATCCTCCCCGATAACGGTGCCAGAAATTCCTTTTGATGTCGCTTGAAGCTACCTTAGTATTTCCCCAAAGAAGAAGGGATGATGCAGCACAGCGGCGGTAGGTATTTCCCTCAGATATGAAACCAAGATTATCGAACCAGTAGGAGAACCAAGCAACACAACGTAAACAGCCCCTGCACACATATAACAAATCCTCGCAACCCAACGTGTTAAAGGGGCTGTCAATCCCTTCCGGGGTACGGCGCCTCAAGATAGGCAAACAGACGTGAGGTAAATTGTAGTAGATTGATAGATCGAACGCCAAATAAAATAAATAGAAATAAAACACAGCAAGGTATTTTTGTATTTTTGGTTTAATAGATCTGAAAATAAATGCAAGGTAAAAGTAGATCGCAAAGGCAAATATATGAGAAAGAAGACCCGGGGGCCGTAGGTTTCACTAGTGGCTTCTCTCGAGAAAAATAGCAAACAGTGGGTAAACAGATTACTGTTGGGCAATTGATAGAACTTCGAATAATCATGACGATATCCAGGCAATGATCATTATATAGGCATCACGTCCAAGATTAGTAGACCGACTCCTGCCTGCATCTACTACTATTAGTCCACACATCGACCGCTATCCAGCATGCATCTAGTGTATTAAGTTCATGGAAAAACGGAGTAATGCAATAAGAACGATGACATGATGTAGACAAGATCTACCTATGTAGAGATAGACCCCATCGTTTTATCCTTAGTAGCAACGATACATACATGTCGTTTCCCCTTCTGTCACTGGGATCAAACACCGTAATATCGAACCAACTACAAAGAACTGATACGTCTCCAACGTATCTATAATTCATGAAGTATTCATGCCATGTTTACAATAGTTTTATATGATTTTGGTATGATTTGATTAGAACTAACCCGGAACGACGCTGTTTTCAGCAGAACTACCGTGGTGTTGTTTTTGTGCAGAAATAAAAGTTCTCGGAATGCGATGAAAATCAATGAAGATTTTTTCTGGAAAAATATAAAAAATACTGGAATGAAGAGTTACCGGAGGGGAGGCCCGTGGGCCCCACGAGGGTGGAGGGCACGCCCCCATGCCTCATGGACTCCCTGTGGGGCCCGCTGACTTGTTCTCGATGCCAACCTCTCCTATAAATCCCCAAACTTCCAGAACTTAACCTAGATCGCGAGTTCCGCCGCCGCAAGCCTTTGTAGCCACCAAAAACCAATCGGGACCCTGTTCCGGCACCCTGCCGGAGGAGGGATCCCTCACCGATGGCCATCTTCATCATCCCGGCGATCTCCATGACGAGGAGGGAGTAGTTCACCCTCGGGGCTGAGGGTATGTACCAGTAGCTATGTGTTTGATCTCTCTCTCTCTCTCTCTCTCTCTCTCTCTCGTGTTCTTGATTTGGCACGATCTTGATGTACCGCGAGCTTTGCTATTATAGTTGGATCTTATGATGTTTCTCCCCCTCTACTCTCTTGTAATGGATTGAGTTTTCCCTTTGACGTTATCTTATCGGATTGAGTCTTTAAGGATTTGAGAACACTTGATGTATGTCTTGCATGTGCTTATCTGTGGTGACAATGGGATTTTCACGTGATCTACTTGATGTATGTTTTTGTGATCAACTTGCGGGTTCAGTGACCCTGTGAACTTATGCATAGGGGTTGGCACACGTTTTCGTCTTGACTCTCCGGTAGAAACTTTGGGGCACTCTTTGAAGTTCTATGTGTTGGTTGAATAGATGAATCTGAGATTGTGTGATGCATATCGTATAATCATACCCACGGATATTTGAGGTGACATTGGAGTATCTAGGTGACATTAGGGTTTTGGTTGCTTTGTGTCTTAATGTGTTATTCTAGTATGAACTCTATGATAGATCGAACGGAAAGAATAGCTTTGTGTTATTTTACTATGGACTCTTGAATAGATCGATCAGAAAGGATAACTTTGAGGTTGTTTCGTACCCTACAATAATCCCTTCGTTTGTTCTCCGCTATTAGTGACTTTGGAGTGAATCTTTGTTGCATGTTGAGGGATAGTTATATGATCCAATTATGTTATTATTGTTGAGAGAACTTGCACTACCGTTTCAACGCGTTGCAATACCGTTTGTGCTCACTTTTATCATTAGTTACCTTGTTGTTTTTATATGTTCAGATTATAAAAACCTATATCTACCATCCATATTGCACTTGTTTCACCATCTCTTCGCCGAACTAGTGCACCTATACAATTTACCATTGTATTGGGTGTGTTGGGGACACAAGAGACTCTTTGTTATTTGGTTGCAGGGTTGTTTGAGAGAGACCATCTTCATCCTACACCTCCCACGGATTGATAAACCTTAGGTCATCCACTTGAGGGAAATTTGCTACTGTCCTACAAACCTCTGCACTTGGAGGCCCAACAACGTCTACAAGAAGAAGGTTGCGTAGTAGACATCAAGCAATTTCTAGCGCCGTTGCCGGGGAGGTGAGTGCTTGAAGGTATATCTTTAGATCTTGCAATCGAATCTTTTAGTTTCTTTTTTTATCACTAGTTTAGTCTATAAAATAAAACTACAAAAAAATGGAATTGAGGGTGCCTCATATGCTTCATCTTTTTAATGTCTTCCGTGAAAATAAGGATTCCAATAATTGTTCTCAATTGCTAGAGGAAGAATGCATTAGAATGTTTGGCACTAAATCTTTGAATGATGAGCATGATTGCAATGTTGTTAGTATGAACTCTTTGAATATCCATAGTACTAATGATGATTGCACTAGTCATGATGAAAATGTCTCTTATAAGCACGTCAACTCTTGTAGAGTACATAGAGTTTGCAAGTACACACCAAATAGGGAAGATAGATTTTGCAAGAGGCATAAGTATTTATAAACTAAATGGTTGCAAGAGAGGCTAGATGTTTGTTCTGAAAATTTAAATTTTCTTAGCCGTACTTGTGAACTTTGCAATGAACGTGGTCAATTAAATCTCCAATGAAAATTGTTTCATGATCGAATCGTGCCCAAAAATTGTGATGACTTGATTTCCCTAGCACATCGTAATGAACTTAGTTTGCTTTTGGGTTATGAAGAAATGAAACGAATAACTAATGATCTTCCAGAATTTATCCTTGATAAAGTTCTTGATTTTGATCTTGAAGAAATTTTTATGTATTGTGCGGTGAATTGCATTGATAATCCTTATATTGCCAATTACATAAAGACAAGAAAAAAATAGAAGATGAAGAGAATACTAATGAATGGGAAGAGACTTCCCAATATTCTCCTATTTTTCTTATGATGAATCAGGTAACGAGGAGGAGCCTTCTATTCAACCAATCTCATTAATAAGGAGCTCCAAAAAGAGGATTAAACCCACACATGATGCGAAGAAGAAAAAGAAAAGACGGAGAAGCAAAGGTAAAAGGGTATCTCTCCCAAATGATGTTGCTCCTATTACTCATTGTGATGATGATAATTGCTATACTATTGGTGCTATCCATACTATTAATGATGAGAGTGATTATGCTTATGATATGCAAGAGCCCAAGCTTGGGGCTGCTATGTTTGATGAGAATGACATGTTTGAGAATTTATTTGCTGAAATTAATGTTTATCCCAAGCTTGGGGATGCTATGTTTAATGAAGATGATATTTTTAGCCTCCCAAGTTTTGATGAGCAAATTTATTATGATGATAGCATGCCTCCTATTTATGATGATTATATTGATGAAAGTGGGTTTGGAAGAGTGTCAAGTTTAGGAAGTAATGATCCCACTATTTTGGAGGATGTTAAACCTTATTCTGATAATTATAAACGTGGATTTGGAGAGGTCATGACTTTATTTAGTAATGATTCCACTATCTTGGAATAGGTTTCAATTGATTATGATGAGAACAAAGTTGCTACTTATGATGATTATTGTGATGATACTTATGTTATAAAAAGTAGTGATGATTATATTTACAAAACATGTCATGATTGTGATTACCCTTTTTCTGAACATTACTCCTTTAATGTGGAAACAATTTATAGTATTCGAGTTTCTTATGATACTCCCACTATTCCGATTGAGAAGAATTTTGCTTATGTAGAGAGTAGTAAATTTTCTATGCTTGTAGATCATGAAAAGAATGCTTTATGTGATGGTTATATTGTTGAATTTATTCATGATGCTACTGAAAATTATTATGAGGGAGGAATATATGCTTGTAGGAATTGCAATAATATCAAGTTTCCTCTCTATGTGTTAAAAGTTTTGAAGTTATGCTTGCTTTGTCTTCCTATGCTAGTTGATTCTTGTTCTCATAAATTGTTTGCTCACAAAATCCATATGCATAGGAAGTGGGTTAGACTTAAATGTGCTAGTAATATTCTTCATGATGCTCTCTTTATGTTTCAATTCTTATCTTTTATGTGAGCATCATTGAAATCATCATGCCTAGCTAGGGGCATTAAACGTTAGCGCTTGTTGGGAGGCAACCCAATTTTATTTTTGTTCTTCACTTTTTGCTCCTGTTTAGTAATAAATAATTCATCTAGCCTCTGGTTAGCTGTGGTTTTATTTTTTAATTAGTGTTTGTGCCAAGTAGAACCTTTGGGAAGATTTGGGGTGAAGTCTTTGCGATCTTGCTGTAAAAAACATAAACTTTTGCGCTCACGAGATTAGATGCCATTTTTTACTGGAGAGTGATTTTAGGTTGATTATTTTTGCAGATGATTAATAGACAAATTCCTCACGTCCACCAATTTATTTCAGAATTTTTGGAGTTCCAGAAGTATTTGTTTAAGTCAGATTACTACAGACTGTTCTGTTTTTGACAGATTCTGTTTTCTATGTGTTGTTTGCTTATCTTGATGAATTTATGAGTAGTATCGGAGGGTATGAACCATAGAGAAGTTTGAATACAGTATATATTACACGAATATGAATTTAGAATGAGTTCACAACAGTACCTAAGTGGTGATTTATTTTCTTATACTAACGGAGCTTACGAGTTTTCTGTTAAGTTTTGTGTTGTGAAGTTTTCCAGTTTTGGGTAAAGATTCGATGGACTATGGAATAAGGAGTGGAAAGAGCCTAAGGTTGGGGATGCCCAAGGCACCCCAAGGTAATATTCAATGACAACCATGAGCCTAAGCTTGGGGATGCCCCGGATGGCATCCCCTCTTTCGTCTTTGTTCATCGGTAACTTTACTTGGAGCTATATTTTTATTTACCACATGATATGTGTTTTTCTTGGAGCATCATTCTATTTTATTTAGTTTTGCTTGCTGTTTGAATAATATCCCAAGATCTGAAATTCTTAAATGTTATAGAGTCTTCATATAGTTACATAATTATTCGACTACTCATTGATCTTCACTTATATCTTTTGGAGTAGTTTGTCATTTACTCACGTGCTTCACGTATATCCTATGAGTAAATGGTTGAATGAATTGAATATCATAAATCTGAATTTATATACGTTTCTTATGCTTATAACATGGGGAGTAATGACTTGACACATAATAAGTATAGGTAGTAAACTTATTGAAAGTTAGAAAACGCAGAATTGGTCACTCGAACAATTCATGAAAGAATATTGAAGAAAGAGAGATTTCACATATAAATATACTATCTTGGACATCTTTAATTGTGAGAACTCATTAAAATATGACATGCTAAAAAATTGATGTTGGACAAGGAAGACAACTTAATGGGTTATGTTTTCCTATATCCGAAACGTTATATTGTCTTGGATCATCCAACATGTTGAGCTTGCCTTTCCCTCTCATGCTAGCCAAATTCTTTGCACCAAGTAGAGATACTACTTGTGCTTCCAAACATTCCTTAACCCAGTTTTGCCATGAGAGTGTTAGCAATTGTGAAAGATTAAATGATAGTTGAGTATGTAGAGTTTGCTGAATGAAAGCTCTTACATAGACTCTTCTCGAAAGTAAGATGAATTGCAATTGTTTGATGACTAAGAGCACGGTTTGTTAGTTTTCAAGAAAGTTTATGATCTATACTTTAACATGTGAATAGCTTGTTACTTGATCATGAGAATTTTCATGAGTTGAGTTACTGTTATGATATATAATGACGCTAGAAGAAGTGATTGGAACTATCATTGATCAAATTTATGCACTTGCTGGCATTCACACTTCATAAATTATTTCTTTTATCATTTACCTACTCGAGGACAAGAAAGAATTAAGCTTGGGGATCTTGATACGTCTCCAACGTATCTATAATTTATGAAGTATTCATGCCATGTTTACAATAGTTTTATATGATTTTGGTATGATTTGATTAGAACTAACCCAGCCTGGCGCTGTTTTCAGCAGAACTACCGTGGTGTTGTTTTTGTGCAGAAATAAAAGTTCTCGGAATGCGATGAAAATCAATGGATATTTTTTCTGGAAAATATAAAAATACTGGAACGAAGAGTTACCGGAGGGGAGGCCCGTGGGCCCCATGAGGGTGGAGGGCGTGCCCCCATGCCTCGTGGACTCCCTGTGGGCCCCCTGACTTGTTCTCGATGCCAACCTCTCCTATAAATCCCCAAACTTCCAGAAGTTAACCTAGATCGGGAGGTCCACCGCCGCAAGCCTCTGTAGCCACCAAAAACCAATTGGGACCCTGTTCCGGCACCCTGCCGGAGGGGGGATCCCTCACCGGTGGCCATCTTCATCATCCCGGCGATCTCCATGACGAGGAGGGAGTAGTTCACCCTCGGGGCTGAGGGTATGTACCAGTAGCTATGTGTTTGATCTCTCTCTCTCTCTCGTGTTCTTGATATGGCATGATCTTGATGTACCGCGAGCTTTGCTATTATAGTTGGATCTTATGATGTTTCTCCCCCTCTACTCTCTTGTAATGGATTGAGTTTTCCCTTTGAAGTTATCTTATCGGATTGAGTCTTTAAGGATTTGAGAACACTTGATGTATGTCTTGCATGTGCTTATCTGTGGTGACAATGGGATATTCACGTGATCTACTCGATGTATGTTTTTGTGACCAACTTGCGGGTTCAGTGACCTTGTGAACTTATGCATAGGGGTTGGCACACGTTTTCGTCTTGACTCTCCGGTAGAAACTTTGGGGCACTCTTTGAAGTTCTTTGTGTTGGTTGAATAGATGAATCTGAGATTGTGTGATCCATATCGTATAATCATACCCACGGATACTTGAGGTGACATTGGAGTATCTAGGTGACAATAGGGTTTTGGTTGATTTGTGTCTTAAGGTGTTATTCTAGTACGAACTCTATGATAGATCGAATGGAAAGAATAGCTTCGTGTTATTTTACTATGGACTCTTGAATAGATCGATCAGAAAGGATAACTTCGAGGTTGTTCCGTACCCTACAATAATCCCTTCGTTTGTTCTCCGCTATTAGTGACTTTGGAGTGACTCTTTGTTGCATGTTGAGGGATAGATATATGATCCAATTATGTTATTATTGTTGAGAGAACTTGCACTAGTGAAAGTATGAACCCTAGGCCTTGTTTCAACGCATTGCAATACCGTTTGTGCTCACTTTTATCATTAGTTACCTTGCTGTTTTTATATTTTCAGATTACAAAAACCTATATCTACCATCCATATTGCACTTGTTTCACCATCTCTTCCCCGAACTACTGCACCTATACAATTTACCATTGTATTGGGTGTGTTGGGGACACAAGAGACTCTTTGTTATTTGGTTGCAGGGTTGTTTGAGAGAGACCATCTTCATCCTACACCTCCCACAAATTGATAAACCTTAGGTCATCCACTTGAGGGAAATTTGCTACTGTCCTACAAACCTCTGCACTTGGAGGCCCAACAACGTCTACAAGAAGAAGGTTGCGTAGTAGACATCAAGCAATTTCTAGCGCCGTTGCCGGGGAGGTGAGTGCTTGAAGGTATATCTTTAGATCTTGCAATCGAATCTTTTAGTTTCTTGTTTTATCACTAGTTTAGTCTATAAAATAAAACCACAAAAAATGGAATTGAGGGTGCCTCATATGCTTCATCTTTTTAATGTCTTCCGGGAAAATAAGGATTCCGATAATTGTGCTCAATTGCTAGAGGAAGAATGCATTAGAATGTTTGGCACTAAATCTTTGAATGATGAGCATGATTGCAATGTTGTTAGTATGAACTCTTTGAATATCCATTGTACCAATGATGATTGCACTAGTCATGATGAAAATGTCTCTTATAAGCATGTCAACTTTTGTGGAGTACATAGAGTTTGCAAGTACACAACAAATAGGGAAGATAGATTTTGCAAGAGGCATAAGTACTTAGAAACTAAATGGTTGCAAGAGAGGCTAGATGTTTGTTCTGAAAATTTAAATTTTCTTAGCCGTACTTGTGAACTTTGCAATGAACGTGGTCATTTAAATCTCCAATGCAAATTGTTTCATGATCGAATCGTGTCCAACAATTGTGATGACTTGATTTCCCTTGCACATCATAATGAACTTAGTTTGCTTTTGGGGTATGAAGAAATGAAACGTATAACTAAGGATCTTCCAGAATTTGTCCTTGATAAAGTTCTTGATTTTGATCTAGAAGAAATTTTTATGTATTGTGCGGTGGATTGCATTGATAATCCTTATATTTCCAATTACATAAAGACAAGAAAACAAATAGAAGATGAAGAGAATACTAATGAATGGGAAGAGACTTCCCAATATTCTCCTATTATTTCTTATGATGAATCAGGTAACGAGGAGGAGCCTTCTATTCAACCAATCTCATTAATAAGGAGCTCTGTCATGGAATTGTCACGGCAGATGTCCTCGGGTTAGGACTTAGTCGTGGAGCCATCGCAATTGGGAAGCTTGAAGGGGTTAAGTGGGACAAGGAACACGAGGGTTTATACTGGTTCGGCCCCTTACGGTGAAGGTAAAAGCCTACGTCCAGTTGAGGTGGTATTAATCAGGGTTTCGATAACCAGGGAGCTAAACAGCTATGCCCGGCTCTCGATCAGGTCGTTGTCGCCCCTAAACCGCTGCCGGGTCGTCCCTTTATATAGGGAGGTTGGCACCCAGCGGCCCTTAGAGTCCCGGCCGGCTCATAAGAGTGTCCGGCTCGGACTCTAAACAATACTTGCCTTACACTACAAGTCTACTATAACAATGAAGATTGTACTACGGGCTTTAAGCCATATCCGGGTCTCAGCCCATCTCTGGCCCATTATCTTGGAACTTGGCTCCGGGCTTCTGGCAATGACCCTACAAGTAACCCGGCCCTCCTGGCGGGTGACTCCAAGGTCTATATCCTCAACATTAGGCCCCAGATTGACTTGAGCCGGCTCGTGTCAATCTTCAACTCTGCCGACAGAAAAAATCTCCGGCTTACCATTCGTGTGAAGGCCATAACCTGGTGTGACGTCATTCTCCGGACTCCGGATAATCCGCCGTGACGTCATCCTCCATTAAGTCTGTTTTTTACTCCGCCAGATCCGCAACGGATCTCTGTTGTTACTGTCTTTCCGAAAATCGAGGCACCGTGAGGGGGAGATAACCACGCCGTGGTCTCCTTGAATATCACGCCCACTTATGACTTGCCTTATAAATAGGCCGGCCCAGCACTTTCTCCTCACGCTCTCCCTCTTCCTCCTCGCGCCGTTGCTCCTTTGCTTGAGCTCCGCCACTGCCGCCGCCGTCGCGCCCCTGGTCTTCATCAACCCGGCCGCTGCATCACCCTGATTCGGACCAGACTCACGGCGGCGACCTCCGCTCCTTCCAACTCCAGTGAGTCTCCTCTGCCTTGCTAGAACAGATCTGCGGTAGGGTTCTTTCAGTTCTTCGTGTTCATCACCATTGCCCACAGACTCGGTAGTTCTTGTTGCCACTGTAGTTAGTTGATCTTTAACCTCGCGTAGAACCACTGCGGTAGAGGTCTGAGACCCATTTCATCTATAAGAAAACCCTCTTTTTACTGCATAAGAACTGTGTTCAACCTCAAGAACTTCTTCTGCCTCTGTTTTTTAGGTCTAGAAAATTTTCACCTCGCCCGACCATTTTGATCCGAAAAAGTTACTGCAATATGTGAAATCCGTTTTACCATACTTAGTAAAAACTGCAACCCTTGAATCTTGGCGGCTTATGCTTCCGACTTAAAGAAAACACACGTCGTAGAACTTTCCGGTTTAAAGAGAACCATGCTCCGTAGAATCCTCCGACTTAACTGCAGTAAGCCGTAGATGACCAACTTATCCTGAAAACTCCGACGGCTTAGATAACTCATCGTATCAATATATATCATTAGTTCCCTTCATAAGTCGTCACTGTAGTTTGAATGATAATCCCCGGCTTATAATTAACCCAGACACTTTTCTCTTCCTCATAGACCACCAACCGTCACCATGCCTCCCAAGACTCCCATCACTTGCAACTGGATGAAATCCAACGTCACTGATGAGACCCTGGCCAACTTTGTTAAGTCCGGATATCTGCCCAAGAAGGAAGTGATGTCCTACCGTGCCCCTGATCCGTCAGAAGAAAGACCACAGCCAAGGGACGGGGAGGTAGTGATCTTTGCAGACCATATGAGCCGGGGCTTCGCACCGCCTGGCTCAAAATTCTTCCGGGACGTGCTCAACTTCTTTGACCTTCGGCCTCAGGATATAGGACCCAATTCCATATCCAACATCTGCAACTTCCAAGTTTTTTGTGAAGTATATCTTGGAGAAGAGCCGAGCCTGCTGCTCTTCAGAGAGCTGTTTTATTTGAACCGCCAAAATGAGTGCGCCAACGGTCCAAGTCTAGAGCTAGGCGGCATCTCCATCCAACGGCGCAGGGACTGTCTATTTCCTTACGCAGAACCACCAAGTCACCCCAAGGACTGGAACATGACTTGGTTCTACTGCCAAGACACGTCCCCGGCTGATGAGAGCCCGCTGCCCGGCTTTCGCCCAACGCGCCTGGAGCCGACTCATCCGCTATCCGACAAGCTGACTGCCGCGGAACGCCAGCCTCTGCTTCCAACGATCAACAAGATCAAGGCCCTGCTAGGCAACGGTCTGAACGGAATAGACCTGGTCCGGGTCTGGATCTCATGGCGATTGATCCCATTGAGCCGCCGCCCCGGCTTAATGTGTGAGTACACCGGGCGAAAGGATGACCCGTAGAGACACAGTCGCAATGATCTTCCAGAAGATGTTGCTGAAGAAGAGACCAAGGCTCTATTAAACGAGAGCCTGGCAGACTGTGGAAGGACCAGGCTAGCCCCGTTCTGCAAGACCAATCCGGCCCCTGCGGTAAACCGCTGACCTTTAACCTTTCAACTTCTTTTACATGCCATCTTGCTAAGAATTCATTACTGTATTTCTCAGGCTGATGATAAATTCTGGCGGGTCAAGTATGACCATGAGGTGGCCAAGAAGGCCAGGAAGGCGAAGAAAGCCGCCAAGAGAGCCTCCCCTCGCAAAAAGGGAAGCAGACCCACTGCTTCGGAGCTGCTGCAATTAAGCGATAGCTCCGAGTCAGAGGTAACCCTTAAACCTTTAAACTCTTGCCATATTTGTTGTTTGTTGCTGTCCACTTTACCATCATTTTGTTTATTGACAGGATGACACTGGCGCCAGTAACCCGGTGATTGAAGAGGTAACATTACTCCCCTCCGACTCGGAGCCTTTGCCACAGCTGAAAGTCCGAAGGGTAACCCGGAAAGTAAGCTTTTCTCATCCATTAGCTCATCAAGACCCTCAATTTCTTTTGAAGCAGCAGGTTCACGAAAGCCGGCGTCTCACCCGGGCCCGCAAGGACACCGACCTCTCCGCCGGGTTACCCGACGCGACAAGGAAACGTCGCACCGAGGTTTTTTCTCACTTGTACCCTTTTCATCCGTTGGCGGGTGTTATCCGTCAACCGCTTAATTCTTCTGACTCCAATTACCAGGAGACCTCCCCTTCTTCTGGTGACTCCATGCAGTCAAGTCTGCCGGCCTTCAAAACTGCACCCGGGTAATAACAATCACCTTACATTACCTGTCTGTATTTACTCTTTGTATGCCTAACACTTCTATCTTTTCAGTGCCCAGGCAAAGCTCACCAAAAGAGCAAAGAAGACCAGGTCAGCCGGAGTGCCGGACTTGCCTGAGCCGGAGACGACGGCTCAAGATCCGCCAGCCGCCTCCGAGGCCACCATTCCCATGGATACGGCGCCTGAAGCCCCTGCCCCGACCACCAAGACAACGACCGAAGCGTCAGCTAATCCGGAGGCCTCCGGCTCAACCCCACCGGCTAACGACCCGGACGTGGTAATTACCCGGACGGAGTATGTTGAGCCGGGGAGGCCGACCGCACTGGCCCAATGCTCCGCGAAGGGGGAGCTGCTGCGACCCCACCGGGCGAATCTGGATCTCTCGGGCTACCCCGATTTGAGCATTGGAGAGCTCGTTTCTGGCTACATCAGCCAGGTTCACAAGAGCCGGGACGCGGAGATCGCCATGGTCAATCAGATCCAACAAAAGTCTGAGGTAACCTTCTGCTGTCTTCTTACTTTCCGCATAGTGATCCTTGTCATGCTAGCCCCCAAGTCTATAACTTATACTTGGCATATGTTGTAGACTTAGAGTCCGGCTTACTTAATTGAACCAGCAGTACGTAGATAGACACGTTCAATATGCATTAGCCCCCAAGTGCCAAGTGTCTTTGCTTGGAAAGTGCTTGGGACTTATATAATGACTGTTTAATAACCCGGAAATATATACAGGCTACTGGCAAGAAATTTGAGTCGGACCTTGCGGGTCTCAAGAGCCGGTTAAAAACTCAAGAGATGGAGACCCGGAAGGCGAATGCCAAGTTTGTCTCCAGCATCGCCGCTCAGGAGAAATTGAAGACTGAATTCGACGCTGAGCGGAAGGCCTGGGCTGAGGAGAAAGCCGCACTGGTGACCCGGGCAGAACAGGCGGAGAAAGCCCTCACTGAGAAGACCGCTGAGCTCTCCGGTCTAAAGCACCAGGTTTCCCAAATGGTGGCTGCTATCTTCGGTAAGTCGCCTCACCGGTTTTCATCAAGTCTGCACATGTTACGATTCACCCTTGTCACCGGCTTACCTGACCTTTATTAAACAGGTCCCAGGAGTGCCAACCTCAACCAGAGCGTGGTCACCAAGCTAAAGGCCGTGTACACCCTGGTGGAACAACTCTACACCGGGTCACAGCGCGCCTTAGCTGTGGTGGCCCTATCCAATGAGGTGCCAACCCATCTGGCTGAAGTCCTGCGCCGGCTCGCAGTTTTGCCACAGCGAATCCAAGAGCTACGTCGAGCCTCCGCAAGATCCGGAGCAATTGCCACGTTGAGCCGGGCCAAAGCCTTCCTGCCGGAGCTAGACCCGGCAGACATCGCCCTGGGTTACCCCAGCCTGAAGGAAGACGGCTCCACCTTCGACCAGAAGGATTTCGCGGCATGCATGAAGGCTGTACGCCCGGTGGCCACCATCATCGGGAACGACACCGACTTAACCAAGTATCAGCCGGGGTACAACGCGGAGAATCAGAGGATTCCAACCCCTCGCTATGAAGCTCTTAGTCTGATTCCTCCGGCTCGCCAACACACCTACGCCCCCGAGATTGACCCGGCTGGGTTAATTGACGAAGAAGCTCAGTTCGAAGCTCTCAGCGGCATTAACTGGAAATCGTCGACCTTCGAAGCCTTGGGATCAGCCGGAGCAGAAGATGAGCCGGGGACTTCGACTCAGCAGGCGTCATAAACCGGCTAGTGGCTCACCAAACAACGCTCCACCCTTGAAACTTTGAAAGATTTTTGTAATAGAATAAGTGCAACAATTTATCTCTGCCGTGCCATCGTGCACGTAATGAATGCTGAAATCCTTTGAAGTCATTCTTTTGATGCTCCTCCGGGTCATAATTATCCTTCGTGCTTCTCAACCTTTAAAAAGGTACCTTCAAGCATCTGCATAGAAAGGTAAATCACAAGTCTCAAGACGGCTTACCACCCTCCAGATTAAATGACCCGGGTAGCATGGTTGGTATCTTAACTCCAATGGACTTGTCTTGATGACATCCAGGATGTTCAATTAACAAGATAACTCCAAAATTAAGCCGGTCAAGCGAAACCCGGCCATGCACACGTTGTCATAACCAGAGTAGACTTTGCGATAAATCGGAACTTAGGGGCTTCCAGTTCGAATACGACCAGAGACCCGGCCCGAAAGGGGTTTGAGCCAAGATTCGGATACGATCATATAGCCCCCAATGGGTGTGGCGATGCCAATCAAGAGGGTACCGACAGCTATGTTCTCTTGGGTTCGAATACGACCCATGTTTGAACAGGAAGCCCCCAAGTGATTCTGAAAATTGTTTAACGACGCTGATTCGAATACGATCCACGTCGGTTCTCAGAGGGGTTACACTATGATTCAAATATGACCAAAGGCAACCTCCCAATGAGCTCGGCACTTTGCCAATCAAATGGGTATCGACAGCTATGTTCTCTTTGGTTCGAATACGACCCATGTTTGAACAGGAAGCCCCCAAGTGATCTTACTGCTTACGGCTAGACTCAACTGCGATCATAAGCCGGATCCTCCTTTCAAATTAGTATGACACGTATATTTGGAGGAGAAAAAAGGACAGAGGTCCTGCTTTATTGCTTATCATAATATATATATGTCTGAGATAAATATGTACACCACAAGAGCCGGTAGCTCAAGTGTAATAAGGCCGAAGCTGAGCGATATTCCACGGCCGACGGGTCTCCTCCTCAGATTTACGCGAATCTTTACGCTCCCGAACATCAATGAGGTAATATGACCCGTTGTGCAAGTTCTTACTGACCACAAAGGGCCCTTCCCAAGGTGGGGATAATTTGTGTGCATCTGTTTGATCCTGGATGAGCCGGAGCACAAGGTCGCCTTCCTGGAAGACCCGGGTTTTGACCCGGCGGCTATGATAACGGCGCAGGTCTTGTTGGTAAATCGCTGAACGGGCTGCTGCCACATCACGCTGTTCATCCAACAAGTCCAGAGCAATTTGGCGCGCCTGTTCATTGTCCGTCTCAACATAAGCCGCCACACGAGGTGAATCGTGACGGATGTTGCTAGGGAGGACCGCTTCTGCCCCATAAACCATGAAGAAAGGCGTGAAGCCAGTAGACCTGTTAGGAGTAGTGTTGATGCTCCATAAGACGGAGGGCAACTCCTCCACCCAACAACCCGGCGTCCGTTGCAAAGGGACCAAAAGCCGGGGTTTGATGCCCTTCAGAATCTCCTGGTTAGCTCTCTCAGCTTGACCATTGGACTGGGGATGAGCCACTGAAGAAACATCAAGCCGGATATGCTCTCGTTGACAAAACTCCTCCATAGCGCCTTTGGACAGATTAGTGCCATTGTCTGTTATGATGCTGTGCGGAAAGCCGAAGCGGAAGATCACCTTTTTCATAAATTGAACCGCCGTGGCTGCATCACACTTGCTAACTGGCTCAGCTTCCACCCACTTCGTGAATTTGTCCACTGCCACCAAGAGGTGGGTCTTCTTATCCTTGGACCGTTTAAAAGGCCCGACCATATCAAGCCCCCAGACCGCAAAGGGCCAAGTGATCGGGATCATCCTCAATTCCTGAGCCGGCACATGAGCCCGTCGGGAGAACCTCTAACAACCATCACACTTACTGACCAAGTCCTCCGCATCAGCGTGAGCTGTCAACCAATAAAAACCATGACGGAATGCCTTGGCCACAAGGGATTTTGAGCCGGCATGATGGCCGCAATCCCCTTCATGGATCTCGCGCAAGATCTCTTGACCTTCCTCAGGGGAAATACAACGCTGAAATACCCCTGAAACACTGCGATGATGCAACTCGCCGTTGATAACAATCATTGACTTGGCCCGCCGGATTATTTGCCCGGCCAAAGTTTCATCCTCAGGCAACTCTCCCCGGGTTATATACACCAAGTACGGCATTGTCCAGTCTGGTATGACATGAAGAGCCGCCACCAGTCGTGCCTCCGGGTCAGGGATAGCCAAGTCCTCCTCTGTAGGCAACTTAACCGAAGGGTTATATAGGACATCCAGGAAAGTGTTAGGCGGCACCGGCTTTCGCTGAGAGCCGAGCTGGCTTAAAGCATCAGCCGCCTCGTTCTTCCTGCGATCAATGTGCTCCACTTGATATCCCTGAAAGTGCCCAGCAATGGCATCAACCTCGCGGCGATAAGCCGCCATGAGGGGATCCTTAGAATCCCAAGTGCCTGATACTTGTTGAACCACCAAATCTGAGTCCCCAAAGCACCGTACCCGGCTTAAGCTCATCTCCTTAGCCACCCGAAGACCGTGGAGTAAGGCCTCGTATTCAGCCGCATTGTTAGTGCAAGGAAATATCAATTGTAGCACATACTGGAACTTGTCACCCCTAGGGGAAGCCAATACAACACCAGCCCCCGAGCCCTCCAGCTGCCTGGACCCATCAAAGTGAATAGTCCAATAGGTGTTATCCGGCTTCTGCTCAGGCACTTGCGACTCTGTCCAATCATTAATAAAATCCACCAAAGCCTGAGACTTAACAGCAGTGCGTGGCACATATTTGAGGCCATGAGGCCTAAGCTCAATAGCCCACTTAGCAATTCTCCCTGTAGCCTCTCGGTTCTGGATAATATCCCCAAGAGGGGCAGAACTGACCACAGTGATGGGATGACCCTGAAAATAATGCTTGAGTTTCTGGCTCGCCATGAACACACCATATACAAGCTTCTGCCAGTGCGGGTATCGCTGCTTGGACTCAATAAGCACCTCACTGACATAATAAACCGGCCGCTGAACCGGATGCTCCTTACCCGCCTCCTTGCGCTCCACCATAATAGCCACGCTGACGGCTTGTGCGTTTGCCGCCACATACAGTAGCAAGGGCTCCTTATCAACCGGAGCAGCAAGGACTGGGGGCTCTGCCAGCTGCCTTTTCAAATCCTCGAAGGCGGTATTAGCTGCATCATTCCAGACAAAGTTATCCGTTTTCTTCATCAACTGATATAAGGGCATAGCCTTCTCACCCAAGCGGCTTATGAACCGGCTTAAAGCAGCGATGTGACCTGCCAAACGCTGAACATCATTTATACATGCCGGCTTAGCTAGAGAAGTGATAGCTTTGATCTTCTCCGGGTTAGCTTCAATTCCTCTGTCAGAAACCAAGAAGCCCAATAGCTTGCCCGCAGGAACACCAAAAACACATTTGGCCGGGTTAAGCATCATCTTGTAGACCCGGAGATTATCGAAGGTTTCCCTTAAGTCATCTATCAGGGTTTCCTCCTTGATGGACTTAACCACAATATCGTCCACGTAAGCGTGAACATTGCGCCCGATCTGTTTATGGAGACAATTCTGTACACAACGCTGGTAAGTCGCCTGCTCACACTTGAGCCCAAAAGGCATAGAGACATAGCAGAAGGCTCCAAAGGGAGTGATGAACGCCGTCTTCTCCTGGTCCTTAACTGCCATCTTAATCTGATGATACCCGGAATAGGCATCCAAGAAACTTAAGCGTGCACAACCTGCCGTAGCATCAATGATCTGATCAATACGGGGGAGAGCAAAAGGATCAGCCGGACACGCCTTGTTCAAGTCCGTGTAGTCCACACACATCCGCCAGGTGCCGTTCTTCTTAAGTACAAGCACCGGGTTAGCCAACCACTCTGGGTGAAAAACCTCAACAATGAACCCGGCCGCCAAAAGCCGGGCCACTTCTTCACCAATAGCCTTCCGCCTCTCTTCGTTAAACCGTCGAAGGAACTGTCTGACCGGCTTAAATTTTGGATCAACATTGAGAGTGTGCTCAGCGAGTTCTCTAGGTACACCTGGCATGTCCGAAGGTTTCCATGCGAAGATGTTCCTATTCTCACGGATGAACTCGATGAGAGCGCCTTCCTATTTCGGGTCCAGATTTGCACTGATGCTGAACTGCTGAGACGAGTCACCTGGAACAAAATCAACAAGTTTAGTCTCATCAGCTGATTTAAACTTCATTGCTGGTTCATTCTCCGTGGTTGGCTTTTTCAGAGAGGTCATATCTGTTGGGTCAACATTGTCTTTATAAAATTTCAACTCTTCTGTGGCACAAACAGACTCTGCATAAGCCGCGTCACCTTCCTCACACTCCAGAGCCACTTTCCGGCTGCCGTGAACCGTAATGGTCCCGTTGTGACCCGGCATCTTGAGTTGTAAGTACACATAACACGGCCGTGCCATGAACTTGGCGTAAGCCGGCCGCCCAAATATGGCGTGGTAAGGACTTCTTATCTTGACCACCTCAAAGGTCAACTTCTCCACCCTGTAGTTGTTCTCATCACCGAAGGCCACTTCCAGTTCGATCTTGCCGACTGGATAAGCCGATTTACCGGGTACCACACCATGGAAGATAGTATTTGACTGGCTGAGGTTCTTATCAACTAGCCCCATACGACGGAAAGTCTCATAATAGAGGATGTTGATGCTGCTGCCTCCATCCATGAGTACCTTTGTGAACTTATAGCCTCCCACTTGAGGAGCCACCACTAAGGCCAGGTGGCCCGGGTTATCCACCCGGGGAGGGTGATCCTCCCTACTCCACACTATGGGCTGCTCCGACCACCGTAAGTAGCGTGGAACCGCCGGCTCAACAGCATTAACAGCCCTCTTGTGAAGCTTCTCGTCTCGTTTGCACAAACTAGTGGTGAACACGTGATACTGTCCACCGCTAAGCTGCTTTGGGTTGGTCTGATAGCCCCCTGTTGCTGTTGATGACCCTGACCAGACTGTTGATTAAAGCCCCCTTGACCGTTCTGAGGACCGGAATTTGACCCGCCGCCCGGGCCATGAAAGCCGCCGGCGACTGAGCCGCCACCCGGACCATTGTAGTTTTTAAAGGCCTTCATGATAGCACAATCCTTCCACAGATGAGTCGCCGGCTTCTCTCTAGAACCGTGTCTCGGACAAGGTTCATTCAACAGCTGTTCCAGAGAAGGTCCTGACCCGCCGCCTCGGGGAGGGGGCCTCCCCTTGCGTCGCTGGTTATTACCTTGAGAGTTGGTGTTGGCTACAAACTCTAGGCTGCCATCGGCCTTGCGCTTGCCTCCTCCTTGGTTCCCCGGGCTAAACTGAGGACCCTTGCCGTTGCCGTTCTTCTTTCCCTTCCCTGCCCTTTCATCATCTGAAGGGGGATCCTTGGTACCATCGGAATCGGCGTACTTGACAAGAGCTGCCATCAGTGTACCCATATCAGTACAGTCACGCTTAAGCCGCCCGAGTTTCATCTTTAGGGGCACAAAGCGATAGTTTTGTTCCAACATTAAGACTGCAGAGCCGGCATCCATCTTATCCGATGAATGTATGATCTCCTTGACCCGGCGAACCCAATGGGTCGTGGATTCACCCTCCTGCTGCTTACAGTTAGTCAGATCCACGATTGACATAGATTGCCTGCAGGTATCTTTGAAGTTTTGAATGAACCGGGCTTTCAGCTCAGCCCAAGACCCGATGGAGTTCGGCGGTAACCCTTTCAACCACGTGCGGGCAGTTCCATCTAACATCATGGTGAAATATTTGGCCATGGCCGCCTCGCTGACTTCCAGTAATTCCATAGCCATCTCATAACTCTCAATCCAGGCTGCAGGCTGTAAGTCTGCTGTATAGTTAGGCACCTTCCTAGGTCCTTTGAAGTCCTTGGGTAGACGTTCATTACGGATAGCTGGCACCAAACAAGGGACACCCCCGGTTCTGGTAGGGATACCCGCATCAACGGACGTCATCGGATAAGCCGGGGGGGTCTGGTAAGCCGTCAATTGAGGCGCCTGCTCCGCCTCCTGGCGTGCTTGGTCTGCTACGTAGAAGGCTCCATTATGAGCCAGGCCATGACCAGGGGGCGGGTCATGGCGTCGGACATTACTTGAGCCGGTCACCGAGACCATGTGCCGGCTGTAACTCGGGCTCTGCCCTAGACGAGGGGTTGAGTGGATCCTATCCCGGCTGTCGGAGTACGCCTCTTGTTGCGCCAGTGCTGTATGAAGGAGTTCTCTGACCCGGCGGGTCTCAATAGCCGTCGGAGAGTCGCCATTAACGGGCAGAGCCGCCAGCCGTGCCGCCGCGGCGACCATGTTCTCCAGCGGGTTATTATAATGGCCCGGGGGTATTGGCACATATTGAGGCGGGGCAGGGGGCCCCTGGGGAGGCCCCATCACTCGTGGTTGAATAAGGGGTCCAGACCCGGGTGCTACGACCCCTGGCGGGTGACTAGACCCTGCACCTGGCGTGTTGAAGAGGTTGCGCGGATCGTAGACCGGCGGGAGTCGAGATTGAGCCTTTTGATGCCTCCTTCGCATGACCTCATTGGCCGCGTTCTGATCCATCGTGAGTTGGAAGGACTGCGCCTGAATCAGCTGGGTCTGGGCATCGAGAGCCGCCCGCTCCGCAGCCAGCCTGATCCCTTCCGCTGCAAGGTCCTCTTTAGCTTTTATCAGATCCAATTTTAGCTGTGCCACCGCCGCATCATGCTGAGCTTGATCCGCCGGGTCGACCGTGGCGGTTAACAAGGCCGTCATCTTATCCGTGAGATCCATCAGCACCTGAGCCGGGGAAGGCACCGGGTTTTCCGATCCGGAAGCGGGGTTCTGAACAGGCTGCGCACCAGCCATAAAAACTCCAACCTGACTTGGCGGCTCAAAAAGGTCCGGAATACTGCTGCCATCGGAATAACTCATGAGCCTGCCATCTTGAAGTTGGTACAACGAGTTTGACTCATCAGCGGCCGACTCGCCGTCAGAGCCGGCGGCCGCCTCATCCCCAGACCCAGATGGATCAGAGGGCCCTCCGTGGATGCATCCCACAAAAGCGCGCTTTAAGGCAGGCCGGGCCCGGGCGGGTCGTGCGCGCTGAGCCGTTTCGATGAGACCGGCGCGGAGATCCGGCTCGGGGCCCGGCTCTCCAATCTTGCCGATGAAGACATGAATTCCACCGAAGGGGACCCGGTACCCATACTCCACTGAGCCGGCGTCGGGACCCCAGTCCGCATCGTCGATGTAGAGCTTGCCGCGACGACTCTTGGTCATCCAGCCCACAGCGTATCCCTTGAGCCCTTCGAAGCTGCCCTTCAAGAACTCAAATCCACCGTGCGCCAGCCCCACGGTGGGCGCCAACTGTCGTGGAATTGTCACGGCAGATGTCCTCGGGTTAGGACTTAGTCGTGGAGCCATCGCAATTGGGAAGCTTGAAGGGGTTAAGTGGGACAAGGAACACGAGGGTTTATACTGGTTCGGCCCCTTACGGTGAAGGTAAAAGCCTACGTCCAGTTGAGGTGGTATTAATCAGGGTTTCGATAACCAGGGAGCTAAACAGCTATGCCCGGCTCTCGATCAGATCGTTGTCGCCCCTAAACCGCTACCGGGTCGTCCCTTTATATAGGGAGGTTGGCACCCAGCGGCCCTTAGAGTCCCGGCCGGCTCATAAGAGTGTCCGGCTCGGACTCTAAACAATACTTGCCTTACACTACAAGTCTACTATAACAATGAAGATTGTACTACGGGCTTTAAGCCATATCCGGGTCTCAGCCCATCTCTGGCCCATTATCTTGGAACTTGGCTCCGGGCTTCTGGCAATGACCCTACAAGTAACCCGGCCCTCCTGGCGGGTGACTCCAAGATCTATATCCTCAACAAGCTCCAAAAAGAGAATTAAACCCACACATGATGCGAAGAAGAAAAAGAAAAGACGGAGAAGCAAAGGTAAAAGGGTATCTCTCCCAAATGATGTTGCTCCTATTACTCATTGTGATGATGATAATTGCTATACTATTGGTGCTATCCATACTATTAATGATGAGAGTGATTATGCTTATGATATGAAAAAGCCCAAGCTTGGGGCTGCTATGTTTGATGAGAATGACATGTCTACAAGAAGAAGGTTGCGTAGTAGACATCAAGCACCTTTTCCCATTGCAACATAAATAGATCAAGTTGGCCAAACAAAACCCAAATATCGGAGAAGAAATATGAGGCTATAAGAGATCATGCATATAAGAGATCAAAGAAACACAAATAACTTTCATGGATATAAAAAGATATAACTGATCATAAACTTAAAGTCCATCAGATCCCAACAAACACACCGCAAAATAGTTACATCATATGGATCTCCAAGAGACCGTTGTATTGAGAATTCAGCGAGAGAGAGGAAGCCATCTAGCTACTAACTACGGACCCGAAGGTCTACAAAGAACTACTCACGCATCATCGAAGAGGCACCAATGGAGGTGGTGAACCCCATCCGAGATGGTGTCTAGATTTGATTTGGTGGTTCTGGACTCTGCGCCGGCTGGATGAATATTTCATCGACTCCCCTAGGTTTTTGGGAATATTGGGTATTTATAGAGCAAAGAGGCGGTCCGGGGGGCACCCGAGGTGGGCACAACCCACCAGGGCGCGCCTAGGCCTCCTGGCGCGCCTTGGTGGGTTGTGCCTCCCTCGAGGCACCCCCAGGCGTAGCCAGGGCCCATTACGTTCCTTCTGGTCCAAAATAATCTCCGTAAAGTTTTGTTGCATTTGGACTCTGTCTGATATTGATTTCCTGCGACGTAAAAAACATGCAGAAAACAACAACTGGCACTTGGCACTATTTCAATAGGTTAGTACCAAAAAATGATATAAAATGACTATAAAATGATTATAAAAATCCAAGATTGATAATATAACAGCATGGAACAATCAAAAATTATAGATACATTGGAGACGTATCAGCGACTCACTTCAATGTTGAGATACGCCCTCATGATTACCCTCTGACCAAGGTTTGCCTAGACCGCGCAGCCATGGATCACCACCATTTCACTGATAACAACTCTCCTGGCATTCCTATTCCTTATAACCTGGTTTTTAGCGTTAAAACTCGTGATATTATTCCTTTGCATGCACCTGCTTTGTTTGATTCTGTTGCCAGAGCCGGATATAGGATTATGCCTACGGACATCATCGCCTATCGGAACGCTGAGGCTGCTGC
Source organism: Triticum aestivum (assembly GCF_018294505.1). Classification (NCBI taxonomy): domain Eukaryota; kingdom Viridiplantae; phylum Streptophyta; class Magnoliopsida; order Poales; family Poaceae; genus Triticum; species Triticum aestivum. The sequence continues at coordinate 55,423,684 of NC_057796.1, forward strand.
AGAGGCAGAGGAGGAGCCTCAGCAGTGGGATGAGTGGATGCCTGCTCCTCAGCACCCCTACTACCATCCAGGCTACTGATCGACTATTAAGTTAGGCCAAAAGCCTAAGCTTGGGGGACTATGTGTTTCTCACCGACATTACATTCATGTCCACTTATTTCCATTTGTCGGTGTTCACACTTTTTCATTGTACCATCCATGCTTAGATTTATTTCCTTGCTTTCTTCTTGTGTGTCTGAAAAACTTTAGAAAAACAAAAAAATAGTTGTAGTAGTTTACTTTCTATGCATGCTTAGTAGTAGCACTTAAAAGAAAACCCAAAAAGATTTCCTTGTTCTTCTTTTGCTTGTTGGGAGCTTTCCCGTGTAAATAGTTTTTCTCATTTTTGCTTTTCCCTTCTATTTGCTTGTTCAAGAAAACCAAAAACTCAAAAAATATTTCAGTGTGTTTCTCTGAATTTCTTTTCTTTTTATTTGAGTCTTATCGTGGAGAAGACCACGATGAAAATGTTGAGTAGCTCTCATATGAATAATTGTTGAACTAATAAAGAGCGCATTTTACCTTATCTTCTCCCGTTGAATAAAATGTTTGCAGATTCCAGCTTAGTCCACGGCACTCTTGCACTATTATTATTTTCACATCGTTCGGTCGTGCAAGTGAAAGGAAATAATGACGATATTCGATGAACTGGTTGTGGCAGAGAGAAACGGGTATGAACTCGACTTGTTCTGTTTCTGGAAATATGTTTAACCTAGTATCCATGATTCAGCCCGTTATGATTAAACATGTTTGCAATGACAATTAGAGATTATAGTTTCTCATGCCATGCATAAGTAGCTAGGAGTGGATAATGATTTATCTTGGATATCAACATTGCATTAAAATGATTGTGATGTAGTATGATGATATGGTTTCCTCCTCTGAATGTTCGAGTGGCTTGACTTGGCACATGTTCATGCATGTAGTTAAATCAAAACCAACATAAACTCTATGATATTTATGTTCATGGTGTTCATATCCTACTCATCCTAGTGTCCAATGTTACTTATGCATAATGCATGTTTATGACCGTTGTTGCTCTCTAGCTGGCCGCTTCTCAATCTAATTTCTAGCCTTCACCTGTACTAAGTGGGAACTCTGCTTGTACATCAAAAATCTTGAACCCAAAGTTATTCCAGATGAGTCCACCATACCTACCTATATGCGGTATTACCCTGCCGTCCTAAGTAAATTTGCATGTGCCACCTCTAAAAAACTTCTAAAAAATATCCTTTTGTGTGCCTGGATCGTTCATGAAACGACAGGAGGTGGTCGGTATCTTCCATGCTAAGCGGGTTTTTCTCAGGTCGAGTGTTTATTCACTCGTCATCGCACAAGAAAAGGGCGGTAATAGGGATGCCCAGTCCCAAACTGCAAACAAAAAAGAATTAATCTCTCAAATAATCAAACAAAAACTCCCAATGGAGTCAAAACCTTTACTTTTATCGCATGGGAACCGCCACTAGCGTGTTTAGCATGGAAGATATCGATAATTGATGGTCGTGAAGTAAATGAGAAGGGTGCATGTCTCAAAATATCATTTACCTCTGTTTTCAAACTTGAGCTCTAGCACCTTTGCAAATCGCTGCTTCCCTCTAGGAAGGGACTATCTATTTACTTTTATGTTGTGTCATCACCTTCTAAAACAAGCGCTAGAGCCTGAGAGCACACCTGTCATGATTTACGCATTATGTGTAGCTAACGCATCATGACTGGATCTTTTCTACCATGAATTACAATGTTTAGTCGCTGCTTGAACTTTGGAGGTGCTCTGCATTTATGTTTGCGGTCTCAGAAAGGGCTAGTGATACGTCTCAAACGTATCTATAATTTTTGATTGTTCCATGCTATTATATTATCTGTTTTGGATGTTTAATGGGCTTTAATATGCTCTTTTATATTATCTTTGGGACTAACCTATTAACCAAAGGCCCAGTGCTAGTTTCTGTTTTTTTCCTATTTTAGTGTTTTGCAGAAAAGAAATACCAAACGGAATCCAAACGGAATGAAACCTTCGCGATGATCTTTCTTGGAACGAAAGCAATCCAGAAGACTTGGAGTTGAAGTCTGGAACTCCGCAAGGCGGCCACGAGGCAGGAGGGCGCGCCAAGGTGGGTAGGCGCGCCCCCACCCTCGTGGGCCCCACGGAGCTCCACCGACGTACTTCTTTCGCCTATATATACCCTTATACCCTAAAAACATCAGGGGGAGCCACGAAACCACTTTTCCACCGCCGCAACTTTCTGTACCAGTGAGATCCCATCTTGGGCCCTTTTCCGGCGCTCTGCCGGAAGGGGAATCGATCACGGAGGGCTTCTACATCAACACCATAGCCTCTCCGATGATGTGTGAGTAGTTTACCACAGACCTTCATGTCTATAGTTATTAGCTAGATGGCTTCTTCTCTCTCTTTGGTTCTCAATACAAAGTTCTCCTCGATGTTCTTGGAGATCTATTCAATGTAATACTCTTTTGCAGTGTGTTTGCCGAGATCCGATGAATTGTGGATTTATGAACAAGTTTATCTATGAATATTATTTGGTTCTTTTCTAAATTATGGTATGCATGATTTGGTATCTTTGCAAGTCTCTTTGAATTATCGGTTTAGTTTGGCCTACTAGATTGATCTTTCTTGCAATGGGAGAAGTGCTTAGCTTTGGGTTCAATCTTGCGGTGTCCTTTCCCAGTGACAGTAGGGGCAGCAAGGCACGTATTGTATTATTGCCATCGTGGATAAAAAGATGGGGTTTATATCATATTGCTTGAGTTTATCCCTCTACATCATGTCATCTTGCTTAATGCGTTACTCTGTTCTTATGAACTTAATACTCTAGATGCATGCTGGATAGCGGTCGATGTGTGGAGTAATAGTAGTAGATGCTGAATCGTTTCGGTCTTCTTGACACGGACGTGATGCCTATATTCATGATCATTGCCTAGATATTCTCATAACTATGCGCTTTTCAATCAATTGCTCGGCAGTAATTTGTTCACCCACCGTAATACATGCTATCTTGAGAGAAGCCACTAGTGAAACCTATGCCCCTGGGTCTCTTTCTTATTATATTGCATCTCTTTTATGTACATCACATCTCGTTTACTATTTTGCAATCTTTATTTTCCAATCTATACAACAAAAATACCAAAAATATTTATCTTACTATCTTTATCAGATCTCACTTTTGCGAGTGACCGTGAAGGGATTCACAACCCCTTTATCGCATTGGTTGCAAGGTTCTTGATTGTTTGTGCAGGTACTAGGTGACTTGTGTGTTATCTCCTACTAGATTGATACCTTGGTTCTCAAAAACTGAGGGAAATACTTACGCTACTTTGCTGCATCACCCTTTCCTCTTCAAGGGAAAACCAACGCATGCTCAAGAGGTAGCAGCTAGCGAGATACCACTATTGTCATATTATATCTTGGTTGTTTTGACAACGTGTTGCCGTTTGAGATATCTTATTATTGCTCGCTAGCTGATTATGACATTGATATGAGTTAATATAATCTTTAAGAGTTATTGTCAGCATGGTTAGTTATAGTGTTGGCTGAAAACCTGTGTGATGTTTAAGCTTATTTATGCAAACAAGAGAAAAAGAGTTCGTAAAAGTTTTTCTTTTTCACTTTCAGTTTATCAGTTGAATTGCTTGACGACAAGCAAAGGTTTAAGCTTGGGGGAGTTGATACGTCTCCAACGTATCTACTTTTCCTAACACTTTTCCTCTTGTTTTGGACTCTAATTTGCATGATTTGAATGAAACTAACACCGGACTAACGTTGTTTTTAGCAAAACTACCATGGTGTTGTTTTTATGCAGAAATAAAAGTTCTCGAAATGGAACGAAACTTTACGAGGAATTTTTATACAATAAACAAGAATTTCTGGAGCCAAGACCTGCCGGAGAGGGGCACCTGGGTGGGCACAACCCACCAGGGCGTTCCCCCCTTTCCTGGCGCGCCTAGGTGGGTTGTTCCCACCCGGTGGCCCCGCAGACCCTGAAACCGACGCTATAAAATCCTATCTTTCCAGAAAAAATCAGGGAGAAAGAATTATCACGATCCACGAGACGGAGCCTCCGTCACCTCCTGTTCTTCATTGGGAGGCCAGATCTAGAGTCCGTTTGGGGCTCCGGAGAGGGGGATCTTCGTTCTTCATCATCACCAACCCTTCTCCGTCGCCAATTCCATGATGCTCCCCACCGGGAGTGAGTAATCCCTTCGTAGGCTCGCTGGCCGGTGAGGAGTTGGATGAGATTCATCATGTAATCGAGTTAGTTTTGTTAGGGCTTGATCCCTAGTATCCACTATGTTCTAAGATTGATGTTGCTATGACTTTCCTATGCTTAATGCTTCTCACTTTGGGCCCGGGTGCCATGAACTCAGATCTGAACCGTTTATGTTATCATCATTATATCCATGTTCTAGAACCGATCTTGCAAGTTATAGTCACCTACTACGTGTTATGATCCGGCAACCCTGGAGTGACAATAGACGGGACCACTCCTAGTGATGACCGTAGTTCGAGGAGTTCATGTATTCACTATGTGTTAATGCTTTGTTCTGGTTCTCTATTAAAAGGAGGCCTTAATATCCCTTGTTTCCAATATGGACCCCGCTCCCACGGGAGGGTAGGACAAAAGATGTCATGCAAGTTCTTTCCATAAGCACGCATAACTATTTACGGAATACATGCCTACATTATATTGACGAACTGGAGCTAGTGCCGTATCGCCCTAGGTTATAACTGTCTCATGATGAATATCATCCAACAAGTCACCGATCCAATTCCTACGAATTTATCTTATATTGTTTCTACTAAGTTACTACTGCTATCATCACTGTTACACTTGCTACAAGATACTGCTATCACTGTTACTGTTACCGTTGCTGCTGTTACTACTATCAAAACTATCATACTACTTTGCTACTGATTACTTGCTGCAGATAATTAATCTCCGGGTGTGGTTGAATTGACAACTCAGCTGCTAATATCTTCAAATATTCTTTGGCTCCCCTTGTGTCGAATCTATAAATTTGGGTTGAATACTCTACCCTCGAAAACTGTTGCGATCCCCTATACTTGTGGGTTATCAGAGTGCACGAACGGACGCGAGTAGAGCGTGCTGCGGCGCCTAACGGTGAGCAGATCTTGCTGAGGGACGCGAGCAAAGGACGGCACAGTGATACGTGGCAAATAAGACGAACTGTGCGAGCGATTTCGGAGATATGAAGCACGAATCAGATTAGAGTTGTGGGTGCGATACGTGGCATACAGTTGATCCATCTGAGCTGTTTGTGATGGAATAAGCCGTGTGTGTTGCGGGCAAACGCTTGCTGGTATATAACCTTAAATTTAACCAAAAAAGTGTTAATGCATGTTACAAAAATTGTATAACTGGAAACTATGTTCAAATACGAATCCAACGATATAATCTTTAGCGGCATGCATTCGTATTTTATTAGTTAAATCCTACTTATAAACTAGGACGGGGGGTATAGTAGGTAACTAAATCGCAAACTTTTTTTGTATTAATCGTATGTGTATGTGTCCTTTCGTCCTCCTCTCGCACGTCTTGTCACCCCGCTCCCGCAGACGGCTTACGGCGCAAGCTTGTGCAGCGTGCGGGGGCGTTCTTTTGGCCAAACAGTGGCTCGAAGTGGCGCCAATGAATCGTCGGTGAGCCCGTTCCCGCGCAACCTCGCAGGTTCCCGCGCAAGCTTCCCGCCCGACTCGGTGAAATCCCCCAAAATCCCAACGCTTACTGGCCTGCTATATAAACCCTCACGACCGGCGAGTCCTTTTCCCCTCCCGCCCTGTAGCTTATCTCGTCTTCTTCTCCCACAATCGCGAATGGCACCGGTCCGTCTTTGTCGCTCAGCCACTCCGCTGTCATCAGAGGACAGCTCCAGCTGGGAGGCTACACCGCGGCGGTGGCACAGTCTGCTACCTCTTGAGCACTGCGTTGGTTTTCCCTTGAAGAGGAAAGGGTGATGCAGCAAAGTAGCGTAAGTATTTCCCTCAGTTTTTGAGAACCAAGGTATCAATCCAGTAGGAGGCTACGTGCGAGTCCCTCGCACCTACACAAAACAAATAAATCCTCGCAACCAACGCGATAAGGGGTTGTCAATCCCTACACGGTCACTTACGAGAGTGAGATCTGATAGATATGATAGGATAATATTTTTGGTATTTTTATGATAAAGATGCAAAGTAAAATAAAAGCAAATAAAAAAGCAATGGAAATAACTAAGTGTTGGAAGATTAATATGATGAAGGTAGACCCGGGGGCCATAGGTTTCACTAGTGGCTTCTCTCAAGAGCATAAGTATTTTACGGTGGGTGAACAAATTACTGTTGAGCAATTGACAGAATTGAGCATAGTTATGAGAATATCTAGGTATGATCATGTATATAGGCATCACATCCGAGACAAGTAGACCGACTCCTGCCTGCATCTACTACTATTACTCCACACATCGACCGCTATCCAGCATGCATCTAGAGTATTAAGTTCATAAGAACAGAGTAACGCCTTAAGCAAGATGACATGATGTAGAGGGATAAATTCATGCAATATGATAAAAAAAACCATCTTGTTATCCTTGATGGCAACAATACAATACGTGCCTTGCTGCCCCTACTGTCACTGGGAAAGGACACCGCAAGATTGAACCCAAAGCTAAGCACTTCTCCCATTGCAAGAAAGATCAATCTAGTAGGCCAAACCAAACTAATAATTCGAAGAGACTTGCAAAGATAACCAATCATACATAAAAGAATCCAGAGAAGATTCAAATATTGTTCATAGATAAACTTGATCATAAACCCACAATACATCGGTCTCAACAAACACACCGCAAAAGAAGATTACATTGAATAGATCTCCACAAGAGAGGGGGAGAACATTGTATTGAGATACAAAAAGAGAGAAGAAGCCATCTAGCTAATAACTATGGACCCGAAGGTCTAAGGTAAACTACTCACACTTCATCGGAGAGGCTATGGTGTTGATGTAGAAGCCCTCCGTGATAGATGACCCCTCCGGCGGAGCTCCGGAACAGGCCCCAAGATGGGATCTCGTGGGTACAGAAGGTTGCAGCGGTGGAATTAGGTTTTTGGCTCCGTATCTTATCGTTTGGGGGTACGTAGGTATATATAGGAGGAAGGAGTACGTCGGTGGAGCAACGTGGGGCCCACGAGGGTGGAGGGCATGCCTGGGGGGGTAGGCGCGCCCCCTACCTCGTGGCTTCCTGGAAGCTTCTCTTACGTAGGGTCCAAGTCTACTGGATCATGTTCGTTCCAAAAATCACGTTCTCGAAGGTTTCATTTCGTTTGGACTCCGTTTGATATTCTTTTTCTGCGAAACTCTGAAATAGGCAAAAAACAGCAATTCTGGGCTGGGCCACCGGTTAATAGGTTAGTCCCAAAAATAATATAAAAGTGAATAATAAAGCCCAATAATGTCCAAAACAGAAGATAATATAGCATGGAGCAATCAAAAATTATAGATACGTTGGAGACGTATCAAGCATCCCCAAGCTTAATTCCTGCTCGTCCTCGAGTAGGTAAATGATAAAAACAAATTTTTTGATGTGGAATGCTACTAGGCATAATTTCAATGTAATTCTTCTTAATTGTGGTATGAATATTTAGATCCGAAAGATTCAAGATAAAAGTTCAATATTGACATAAAAGTAATAATACTTCAAGCATACTAACTAAGCAATTATGTCCTCTCAAAATAACATGGCCAAAGAAAGTTCATCCCTACAAAATCATATAGTTTAGTCATGCTGCATTTTCGTCACACAAGAATGTTCTCATCATGCACAACCCCGATGACAAGCCAAGCAATTATTTCATACTTTAGTAATCTCAAACTTTATAAACCTTCACGCAATACATGAGTGTGAGCCATGGATATAGCACTATGGGTGGAATAGAGTATGATGATGGGGTTATGTGGAGAAGACAAAAAAGGAGAAAGTCTCACATCAACGAGGCTAATCAATGAGCTATGGAGATGCCCATCAATTGATGTTAATGCAAGGAGTAGGGATTGCCATGCAACGGATGCACTAGAGCTATAAATATATGAAAGCTCAACAAAAGAAACTAACTGGGTGTGCATCCAACTTGCTTGCTCACAAAGACCTAGGGCACTTGAGGAGGCCCATTGTTGGAATATACAAGCCAAGTTCTATAATGAAAAATTCCCACTAGTATATGAAAGTGACAAAACAAGAGACTCTCTATCATGAACATTATGGTGCTACTTTGAAGCACAAGTGTGGAAAAAAGGATAGTAGCATTGTCCCTTTTTATTTCTCTTTTTTTGGGCCTTCTTTTTTTATTTGGCCTTTCTCTTTTTTTGGGACAATGCTCTATTAAATGATGATCATCACACTTCTATTTATTTACAACTCAATGATTACAACTCGATACTAGAACAAGGTATGACTCTATATGAATGCCTCCGGCGGTGTACCGGGATATGCAATGAACCAAGAGTGACATGTATGAAAGAATTATGAACGGTGGCTTTGCCACAAATACTATGTCAACTACATGATCATGCAAAGCAATATGACAATGATGAACGTGTCATGATAAACGGGATGGTGGAAAGTTGCATGGCAATATATATCTCGGAATGGCTATGGAAATGCCATAATAGGTAGGTATGGTGGCTGTTTTGAGGAAGATATAAGGAGGTTTATGTGTGAAAGAGTGTATCATATCACGGGGTTTGGATGCACCGGCGAAGTTTGCACCAACTCTCAATGTGAGAAAGGGCAATGCACGGTACCGAAGAGGCTAGCAATGATGGAAAGGTGAGAGTGCGTATAATCCATGGACTCAACATTAGTCATAAAGAACTCACATACTTATTGCAAAAATCTACAAGTCATCAAAAACCAAGCACTACGCGCATGCTCCTAGGGGGATAGATTGGTAGGAAAAGACCATCGCTCGTCCCCGACCGCCACTCATAAGGAGGACAATCAAAGAACACCTCATGTTTCAAATTTGTTACATAACGTTTACCATCCGTGCATGCTACGGGACTTGCAAACTTCAACACAAGTATTTCTGAAATTCACAACTACTCAACTAGCACAACTTTAATATCACTACCTCCATGTCTCAAAACAATCATCAAGCATCAAACTTCTCTTAGTATTCAACACACTCATAAGAAAGTTTTTACTAATATTGAATACCTAGCATATTAGGATTATTCAAGAAAATTACCATGATATTTAAGACTCTCAAAATAATCTAAGTGAAGCATGAGAGATCAATAGTTTCTATAAAACAAATCCACCACCGTGCTCTAAAAGATATAAGTGAAGTACTAGAGCAAAACTATATAACTCAAAAGATATAAGTGAAGCACATAGAATATTCTAATAACTTCCGAATCATGTGTGTCTCTCTCAAAAAGGTGTGTACAGCAAGGATGATTGTGGTAAACTAAAAGGCAAAGACTCAAATCATACAAGACGCTCCAAGCAAAACACATATCATGTGGTGAATAAAAATATAGCCCCAAGTAAAGTTACCGATGGAAGTAGATAAAAGAGGGGATGCCTTCCGGGGCATCCCCAAGCTTTGGCTTTTTGGTGTCCTTAGATTATATTGGGGGTGCCATGGGAATCCCCAAGCTTAGGCTCTTTCCACTCCTTGTTCCATAATCCATCAAATCTTTCACCCAAAACATGAAAACTTCACAACACAAAACTTACAGAAAATCTCGTGAGCTCCGTTAGCGAAAGAAAACAAAAGACCACTTCAAGGTACTGTCATGAACTAATTCTTTATTTATATTGGTGTTAAACCTACTGTATTCCAACTTCTCTACGGTTTATAAACTATTTTACTAGCCATAGATTCATCAAAATAAGCAAACAACACACGAAAAAACAGAATCTGTCAAAAACAGAACAGTCTGTAGTAATCTGTAACTAACGCAAACTTCTGGAACTCCAAAAAATCAGCCAAAATAGGACGACCTATACAATTTGTTTATTGATCAGCAGCAATTGGAATAAATATTTTATCACGTTCTGGTGAGTTTTAACAATTATTTTCGTGAACAGAAAGTTTCTGGAAATTACAGCAAGATCAAATAACTATCATCCGAGAAGATCCTATAGGTTTAACTTGGCACAAACACTAATTAAAACATAAAAACACATCTAACCGGAGGCTAGATCAAATATTTATTCCTAAACAGAAGCAAAAATCAAAAAACTATAAATAAAATTGGGTTGCCTCCCAACAAGCGCTATCGTTTAACGCCCCTAGCTAGGCATAAAAGTAAGGATAGATCTAGGTATTGCCATCTTTGGTAGGCAATTATTCAATAAGACATCTATCATCTTTTAGAGTTTCTTTCTTTTTATTAATTTTAAAACTTTTAGGAACAAGATCGAAAAATTCATTTGTAGCAAATGGTTCCTTAATGATAGCAAAAAGATTGGGATGAATGCTTATAGATTTAAGATCCGCAGTTTCCTTACTAGAGGATTCACCCTTGTTTTTAGGAACATACATAAGCTTGGCAATTTTAGTTGAAGGACTTGGAGTATTCTTTACGGAAGAAAAAGCGGTTCCCAAGTTGGTAATGATACCCTCAAGTTTATCGATTCTAGTGGAATCTTGATTTATTCTTTCATTAACTATGGGTTCCTTCTCCTTAATATTTTTCAAAGTGACTCCTACCTTAGATCCATATTGGGTAATTTGGTTGTGGATCTTTTTATCCAGATTTTCAATTAATTCTATGGTACCAAATTTATTTTCAATAATTTCAAGTCTTTGAATTACATGCTCCAAAGTTAACATAGTTCCATTAACCAAAAGAGGTGGTGAGCCAAATAAATCTATCATAGCATTATAAGAGTCAAAAGTATGACTACCCAAGAAATTCCCTCCGGTAATGGTATCAAGAATATATCTATACCAAGGATTAGCGCTTACATAAAAATTGCGGAGAAGAACGGAAGTAGATTGCTTCCTGGCAGATCTATTTTGAGCATTGCAAATTCTATACCAAGCGTCTTTTAGATTTTCTCCTTCCCTTTGTTTAAAATTGAGAACTTTATTTTCGGGAGACAACGGAGATGATAGAGGACTAGCCATGACGACAAGCAAACGGAAAAGAGGCGAACGAAAAAGAGAGGGCGAATAAAACGGCAAGGGTGAAGTGGGGGAGAGGAAAACGAGAGGCAAATGGCAAATAATGTAATGCGGGAGATAAGGGTTTGTGATGGGTACTTGGTATGTTGACTTTTGCGTAGACCTCCCCGGCAACGGCGCCAGAAATCCTTCTTGCTACCTCTTGAGCACTTCGTTGGTTTTCCCTTGAAGAGGAAAGGGTGATGCAGCAAAGTAGCGTAAGTATTTCCCTCAGTTTTTGAGAACCAAGGTATCAATCCAGTAGGAGGCTACGCGCGAGTCCCTCACACCTACACAAAACAAATAAATCCTCGCAACCAACGCGATAAGGGGTTGTCAATCCCTACACGGTCACTTACGAGAGTGAGATCTGATAGATATGATAGGATAATATTTTTGGTATTTTTATGATAAAGATGCAAAGTAAAATAAAAGCAAAGTAAAAAGCACCGGAAATAACTAAGTGTTGGAAGATTAATATGATGAAGATAGACCCGGGGGCCATAGGTTTCACGAGTGGCTTCTCTCAAGAGCATAAGTATTTTACGGTGGGTGAACAAATTACTGTTGAGAAATTGACAGAATTGAGCATAGTTATGAGAATATCTAGGTATGATCATGTATATAGGCATCACGTCCGAGACAAGTAGACCAACTCCTGCCTGCATGTACTACTATTACTCCACACATCGACCGCTATCTAGCATGCATCTAGAGTATTAAGTTCATAAGAACAGAGTAACACCTTAAGCAAGATGACATGATGTAGAGGGATAAATTCATGCAATATGATAAAAACCCCCATCTTGTTATCCTTGATGGCAACAATACAATACGTGCCTTGCTGCCCCTACTATCACTGGGAAAGGACACCGCAAGATTGAACCCAAAGCTAAGCACTTCTCCCATTGCAAGAAAGATCAATCTAGTAGGCCAAACCAAACTAATAATTCGAAGAGACTTGCAAAGTTAACCAATCATACATCAAAGAATTCAGAGAAGATTCAAATATTGTTTATAGATAAACTTGATCATAAACCCACAATTCATCGGTCTCAACAAACACACCGCAAAAGAAGATTACATTGAATAGATCTCCACAAGAGAGGGGGAGAACATTGTATTGAGATCCAAAAAGAGAGAAGAAGCCATCTAGCTAATAACTATGGACCCGATGGTCTGAGGTAAACTACTCGCACTTCATCGGAGAGGCTATGGTGTTGATGTAGAAGCCCTCCGTGATAGATGCCCCCTCCGACGGAGCTTCGGAACAGGCCCCAAGATGGGATCTCGTGGGTACAGAAGGTTGCGGCGGTGGAATTAGGTTTTTGGCTCCGTATCTGATCGTTTGGGGGTATGTAGGTATATATAGGAGGAAGGAGTACGTCGGTGGAGCAACATGGGGCCCACGAGGGTGGAGGGCGCGCCTGGGGGGGGGGAGGGGGTAGGTGCGCCCCCTACCTCGTGGCTTCCTAGAAGCTTCTCTTACGTAGGGTCCAAGTCTCCTGGATCATGTTCGTTCCAAAAATCTCGTTCCCGAAGGTTTCATTCCGTTTGGACTCCGTTTGATATTCTTTTTCTGCGAAACTCTGAAATAGGCAAAAAACAGCAATTCCGGGCTGGGCCTCCGGTTAATAGGTTAGTCCCAAAAATAATATAAAAGTGAATAATAAAGCCCAATAATGTCCAAACAGAAGACAATATAGCATGGAGCAATCAAAAATTATAGATACATTGGAGACGTATCACAGTCCCCGGCGTAGTGTGTTGCGCGTGGCATCCCTGTTGGGTGTGCGTGGAACACCCACCACACGTTGCGCCGGCGCTGCCCGTCGGCAGCTGTTGCCGGCCGTCGTTGCCGCCACACCACCGTTGAAAGCCAGGGCCATCACCCGCTTCGCCACCGCGGCCCGTAGGCGGGAGGTGGCCGTCGTGGCCGCCACCCCACTGCCAACCATCACCCGCTCCGCCACCGCGGCCCCAAGACAGGAGGTGGCCGTCGTGGCCGCCACCCCATTATCGGCCGCCTTGGCCGCCAGCCCACCGTCGACCGCCGAGATCATCACCCGCTCCGCCACCGCCGCCCGAAGGAGGGAGGCGGAGGTGGAGGCCCGCATGTGCGTCAGCGACCTTGCAGGCTACATTGAGTTCCCGGGGAAGGAGGAGGAGCGCCTCATCGAGCATGCAAAGAGCCTTACCACAGCCGTGGCCGCAGCACACACCGACGCAGAGGCGAGGAATCAGGAGATCTACGAGTACTCCGACCGCTTCGAGAGGGATCGTTTGGAGCGGTAGTGGGCGTTCAAGCTGGCGAGTGTCGCTGAACGTGCAGCAGCGGCAGGCACCGCATTGCATTTGTCCAGCTCATCGGTAGGCTCCTCCTCCTCCTCTTCCTCTTACTGAGCGCGCTCGGCAGAGGAGAGACTGCCGGAAGTAGCACAAAGCCCCTCCGTAGTAGTAGTATTTAGGGGCTATTTTGTTTAGTTCATCTGACTATAGATGTGTGGTGGAATTGTACAACGTACTTAAATTAGCTAGTATATATAGTTTAACTAGCTATCTCAGTACGTGGTTGGCAACAATTGGGGAAAAGTTTGGTCGTTTCAGCTGTCGAGTTGAACTGTTTGTATAAATTAAGAACGACTGCTTAATGTATTAATGAAATCTATGCTTAATTACTGAATTTTAGTTGCAAAAATTAGATAGTGCTAGTGATTTTTAGCTGCATATTTTGAAAAATCACAGTGTTACTAGGATTGACAAATGGCAATGTTACTAGATCAACAAATGTCAACCTTTCCAGTTTGACAAATGGCAACATACCCAATATGACAGATGCAAATCTTACCTAAATTGTTTGTACGTGGTTGCACACGGGTCATCCAAAACAACCGTTTGCGTTGAAGGGATGCACAAATCCTGCGCTGTGAATTTTCCCTCGACTTAAGGGGGAAGACCATAGCTCTCACTTTGCATATGGGTGTTCTATCTAAAACGTTTGCGATCAAGAGCTGCAGAAATCCTACTTGGCACATTTTCTCTTGGCTTCCTGGGGACGCTGTCGGTTTGCATACGGGTGTTCTAACTAAAACATTTGTGATCAAAAGCTGCACAAATCTTGCTAGGCACATTTTCCCTTGGCTTCGTAGGGAAGTTGTCGGTTTTGCATACGGGTGTTCTAACTAAAACGTTTGTGATGACTGTTTTATATTTAAAAACCGTATTAAACTGCAGCTTGGGCGCCATTAATGGAGAGGATGCGAGCAAGGCGGGCGACCATGGAAGTTAAAGGACTCGCTTCCCGGTGAGCCTGCGCGGCATACAGCTCGCACGCTTCCCGGTGAGCCTCCGCATTGGGGTACAGCTCGCACGCCTCCCGTTTAGTCAAGCACTCAATCACCTGTCCGCACGACACCTCCTAGCCATTAAAAGAGTGAGGCATGGCGTCACGTGAATGGTTAACAGAACACACACAATTTAAATTATAAAAAACGTTTGAGATGTTATAGTGGCAGCTATTTGTTTCAAAATGCCTTTGTTGGTTGTTATTCGAGTGCGCCTTCTCTCAAAATGGACTCGAAAAATACCACAGCATGTCGGGTGCCATTCCATTATAGCATTCCAAGTTTCATGAATTTTAGACGAGTTTTGGATTTACTAGAATTTAAAAACAAACTATCTCAACGTTTTGCCGGCAATCAACAGTGCCCTGGTGTTTGAAATTCATTCACATTTGTTGCATGGGACCTAAGCATGCACCGAAGGACACATATTTAATTTTTCAGCCCATTTATATGCACTGGAGCATGTGCATGTAGTTCAAATTTGAATTATGCACATAAAATGCCTAGAAAACCCAGTTAATGTATAAAAATGTCCAAACAAACCCCGAAAAATTCCAAAATTAAACACAACACTCCTGTTGTTCTATGTTGACAGTAGAAATTTTTTGAAAGCAATAAGAGGCAACGGATATCGTTTCGTCCCTAAAGGTGGCACGTTCCCTATCAAAACCATCACGCTTGTTGTGAGAAGCTTATACCCAAACCTGCCCCAAATGGGACAAAAAATTTACCACGGCATGTTGATGCCGCTCCATGATAGCATGCCAAGTTTCATGAATTTCAGACGAGTTTTGGATTTACTAGAATTTAAAAACCAAGTATCTCAATGTTTGCAGCCGAGTGACGGTGGCAGGGTGTTTGTAATTCATTCCCATTTCTTGCATGAGACCTAAGCGTGCATCGAAGGACACAGACTTGATTTTTATGTACTGGAGCATGTGCATGTAGTTCAAATTTGAATTATGCACATAAAATGCCTGGAAAACCCAGTTAATGTATAAAAATGTCCAAACGAACCCCCAAAAATTCCAAAATTAAACACAACACTCCTGTTGTTCTATGTTGACGCTAGAATTTTTTTAAAGCAATAAGAGGCAATGGATATCGTTTCGTCCCCAAAGGTGGCACGTTCCCTACCGAAACCATCACGCTTCTTGTGAGAAGCTCTGGTTTGTGAGAAGCTTATACCCAAACCTGCCCCAAATGGGATAAATTTTTTACCACGGCATGTTGATGCTGCTCCATGATAGCATGCCAAGTTTCAAGAATTTTAGACGAGTTTTGGATTTACTAGAATTTAGAAACAAAGTATCTCAATGTTTGCGGCCGAGTGACTGTGGCAGGATGTTTGAAATTCATTCCCATTTCTTGCATGGGACCTAAGCATGCAACCAAGGACAAATATTTTATTTTTCAACAAGTTTACATGCATTGGAGCATGTGCATGTTGTTCAAATTTGAATTATGCACCTGAAATGCCTACAAAACCAAGTTAATGTATAAAGAATGTCCAAACGAACCCCGAAAAATTCCAAAATTAAACACAACACTCCTGTTGTTCTATGTTGACACTAGAAAAAATTTGAAAGCAATAAGAGGCAACGGATATCGTTTCGTCCCCAAAGGTGGCACGTTCCCTACCGAAACCATCACACTTGTTGTGAGAAGCTCAGGTTTGTGAGAAGCTTATACCCAAACCTGCCCCAAATGGGACAAAAATTTTACCATGGCATGTTGATGCCGCTCCATGACAGCATGCCAAGTTTCATGAATTTTAGACGATTTTTGGTTTTACTAGAATTTTAAAACCAAGTATCTCAATGTTTGCCGCCGAGTGATGGTGGCAGGGTGTTTGAAATTCATTCCCATTTCTTGCATGGGACCTAAGCATGCACCGAAGGACATAGATTTGATTTTTCAACCAATTTATATGCACTTGAGCATGTGCATGTAGTTCAAATTTGAATTATGCACATAAAATGCCTGGAAAACCCAATTAATGTATAAAAATGTCCAAACGAACCCCGAAAAATTCCAAAATTAAAAACAACACTCTTGTTGTTCTATGTTGACACTAGAAATTTTTTGAAAGCAATACGAGGCAACGGATATCATTTCATCCCCAAAGGTGGCACGTTCCATACCGAAACCACCACGCTTGTTGTGAGAAGCTCTGGTTTGGGAGAAGCTTATACCCAAACCTGCCCTAAATAGGACAAATTTTTCACCATGGCATGTTGATGCCGCTCCATGATAGCATGCCAAGTTTCATGAATTTCAGACGAGTTTTGGATTTACTAGAATTTAAAAACCAGGTATCTCAATGTCTGCGGCCGAGTGACGGTGGTAGGGTGTTTGACATTCATTCCCATTTCTTGCATGAGACCTAAGCATGCAACCAAGGACACATATTTGATATTTCAACCCGTTTATATGCACTGGAGCATGTGCATGTAGTTCAAATTTGAATTATGCACCTGAAATGCCTATAAAACCAAGTTAATGTATAAAAACATCCAAACGAACCCTGAATAATTCCAATTTTTTTGACAACACACCTATAGTTGGATGTTCACTACAAATAAAAGTTGTAGCAATTCAAACACCATCCTTTCCAGCTGTGACCCCATTGCGTAATTCAAATCAAGACGAAAAATCAAGTAGATTGCAAACAGTTTATTATCACCAACCGTGTGAGATGCAACGCAAAATATCTTTGAGTACCGTCGGAGTGTCAAGCACACTAGCCTGCTCCTCTAATATAATTTCACTGTTCAATCGTCGCCAGTGAAAGATGGGGACGTGGACCTGCGTCGTGAGGGCAACTTCGGCGGCCCACTCCGGCAAGAGCGCAGCCGCAGCCGCCAGGTGCGTGCTAACAAGATTCATGAGGGCGATCGCAATCTGCGTCCGGGCGGCCAAGGCAGCCCAAACGGCCGCTGTTGCTTCTCAGCCGGCGGCAGCAGCATCTGCCTCGAGGATAGCAACTAGCGAGAGCGGCACAACAGTCTGTTCCTCAGCGGCGGCCTTAGCCCTGATGGAGGCCGCCCACGACCATGTCGAGGCCGTCCATGCCAATCTCGTGGCGTTCACCGCAAAAATCGAACGAAGCTTCTCTGACAACGGTCGGTAACCCATGGCCGAAGAGTTGGCAATCGCTGAGAGAGTTCGAGCAGCCGTCCGTTCCTGCACGGCATACCTTGCCATGACGGAGCCCGCCAAAGCCCAGATCGCGGCCGCCCACGCCCACCTCGTATGGTGAGATATGGCGGACACGGATGGCGAGATGCTTGCCGAGTATGGTGTGATTGATGCCATGGAGCCCCTTCCCCAGGAGACCGTCAGGCGCGAGCTGGACATGGAGGCGGCGACAGCGATGATGAGCACCAGCTGTAGTAGTACTCTTTGTTTTGTTTAATTAAGAGCTCCGATCTTTAATTTGTTAGAATAATGTTTAGGTCAGCTAGCTCTGTTTAATTGCTGAACTTGCTCGATTAAGAAGTGTGGGTGTGCTGTAGTCTCCTTTGTGTACCCAAACTATTCAATGACGTGGACGACCACTGTAACCAGGGAAATTCGAACCAAAATTTTTGACGTTCAAACTCATCACAGACGGGTTAAGCTATCTGAATCATTTGTGATGTTCACATATCGTACACAGTTCTGAATAAGGGACCGTGTCTGATGACACTTTGCGCGCCAGTTTTTTCACTGAAGCGATTCCAAATTTTTGGCTTCCGCGGAAATATCTAGCTCCCCGCCCCCTCCCAGTTACCAAAAGCCACATTTCCCCTGTTGTCGGTGTCAAATTCGGCGGATCTCGGGTAGGGGGTCCCGAACTGTGCGTCTAGGATCTATGGTAATAGGAGACGGGGGACACGATGTTTATCCAGGTTCGGGCCCTCTCTATGGAGGTAATACCCTACTTCCTGCTTGATTGATCTTGATGAATATGAGTATTACAAGAGTTGATCTACCACGAGATCGTAATTGCTAAACCCTAGAAGTCTAGCCTATATAACTATGGTAATGTGTGTCCCTTCCGGACTAACCCCACCGGTTTATATAGACACCGGGGGGATCTAGGGTTTACATAGAATCGGTTACATAAGAAGGAATGTTCGGTCGCCAAGCTTGCCTTCCACGCCAAGTAGAGTCCAATCCAGACACGGGTACAGTCTTCGGCCTTCATGTCTTCACAGCCCATCAGTCCGGCCAGTGGATAACAGGCCGGACGCCTGAGGACCCCTTAGTCCAGGACTCCCTCAGTAGCCCCTGAACCTGGCTTCAATGACGAGGAGTCCGGCGCGCAGATTGTCTTCGGCATTGCAAGGCGGGTTCCCCTTTCCAAACTCCAAGATAGTCTTCAGATGTAATGATTGTATCCGGATCCATATACACAATTGCCGAGGATATAATATTTCACGAGTTCAATCCGCGGGCAACCTTTTGGTAATACGACATAGTGCCTGCTCAGCCATTATATTCGAACCGTTAGCTGGCCCGTCGCCCCACGTCTCGAGACGTGGTTTTATGGGCATGTCTTATCCAAGCGGAGATCGTGTCTCCCCGTTTTTTAGGGGATTCTTGTCAACCTGGACGTGGGTAAGCCAACCGTGGCTTGGGTACAACTCCTTAGGAATAGGCAAGCTTTGAGACCCAGGAGGAGACGTTTGATATTCGCAGCCTTTATATAGGGGCACAGGCCCGTCTTTCTCTTTCACGCTTGCTTCTCCCTCAACCCTTGTTCCTCCAAGTTCCAACACCCGGATTTCAGTTGCCACAAATCCCAACCATGTCTAGATCCAGCCGTCAAGGCTGGTGGGTAGCTTCTTCTGTCACGAAGGGAGATATTGCCAAGCTTCGGGCGGCGAGGTATCTGACCGCAGAAATCCTTCATCGGCTTCCTGCCGAGGGGCAGGTTATTCCCACCCCCAGATCCGGCGAGAGGGTCGTGTTCGTGTCCCACTTCCTCCGCGGGTTAGGGTTTGCACTCAACCCCTTCGTCCGAGGGCTCATGTTCTACTATGGGCTAGATTTCCACGATCTGGCCCCGGACTCTATTCTTCGTATCTCGGTGTTTATCGTCACGTGCGAAGCCTTCCTCCGAACTCCTCCGCATTTTGGCTTCTGGCTCAAGACCTTCGATGTGAAGCCGCAAGTGGTAGAGGGGGAGCAGGCAGAGTGCGGTGGTGCCATAGTGAGCAAGCTTGCTAGCGCTATTTGGCTGAAAGGATCCTTCGACAAATCTTCCGATTTATTGCAACAGCGGTGGTTTTATATCACCGAGCCCCGTTGCTCCAAGTGGGCAGCTGCGCCTGCATTTTGATCCAGCCCCCCAATTCAGCTTGCATCGTGGATTAATAAGGGGTTGGACTGGGAATCAACGAACGAGGTGCGAACTCTGCAAAGTCGCATCCGAAGCCTCATTGAGAAGGACATCGACATAGCCAACGTCGTTCAAGTAATGCTAGTTCGTCAGACCCTCCGTGCCAGCGACGGCCTCTCCGCATGTGGGAGTTCAATCCAGAAGGGCCGTGGACTCTTCAGCACTTCTTCGGCACTACGCACGAAGGAATGTGGAGATTATTCTTCGGGAAACGAAGGCAATGGCCGGACACCAGCGAAGATGTCGGCCTAGACTGTAACCATCCGGATACCCCGGTAAGTACCCGTTTGCCGAATACCTTATAATCAGATACCCAGTGGCAAGATACCGACAGTATCATCCTTTTTCAAGGCTGGATAAAGAAGGTGGAACGGATTAGGTGTCCGGCTCCCCTTCCCGAAGACTCAGCTACTCCTATGCTAATAAGGATGCTGGCCTCAGCACCATGCCAGGCGCCGGTAAGTGAGGGTAAAGAGGAGAGTGAGAAGGCCCAAGAGGACCTTGGTCCCGGAGGTGGGTCGGACACTGAGTCCGGAGAAATCGACCTTTCCTCGCCTGAAGACAGAGGCGGAAAAGGATCCGGTATCCCTTCTCCTAACAGGAGGAAAAGGGTCGCCTCCGAAGATTGGGAGGGGCGTTCTTCCAAGAGGGGCAAGATGCCACCGTCGAGCGGCTTGGGTTTGGAGAATGGTGTCGTTGAACAGCTCGAACAAGGGGACGAGCCCTCGGCCAAACAGTAAGTGAATCCAGAGTACTTTGATAGCATCCGCTCCGTTGCTGTTAACCAAAGATATACATAACGCGTTCATGCATTTTTACAGGTCGGCACAGAGTTTTTCTGGGCAATCCTCTTCTTCGGGAAGTCTCCTCCCAGAGATGATGGAGAGCGAGACGCCTCCTCGAACCTCCTCGCCCGATAGGGCAGATGACTCTGAAGTGTCATCACGGAGGGTCCCTCTTAATTAACAAGTTACATAGGGGACAAAAGAGGCAGTGCCCGAAGGTGGATCTCCGACCATCCGGGAATCCGGGGCTGATGATAACAAAGGCCCCGGACTGTCTGGCTCGCAGCCGACAGCGATTCTGGAGATGGGTGAACGGATTCCTTTAAAGGATGGTCGCGCTCCTAGAGCGGCTTCCGAAGACCCGGAGACTCCGCACATATTGCGGGACATGTTGCGGAAAGCGTCTGTCTCGAGGGAGCAGCGTACCTTAATGGGTACAGTGATTGAGAAGATTTTGTCCGCGAAGAGCGGATTAAATGAAGCCTTCATGAGCCTACTGAAGGGCTTCGAGGTTTGTGACATAATGTTTTCAGCTATGTTTCATTTGCAAAGATGCGCCTGTGTATAGGTAGTAGCCCCTGATACTCGGGTTGGCTTCCACTGGGAAGCAAACGGAGGATCAAAAAGGATCGTTTGAGGACTAACCTGATGAACTTTGAACACAGGCTGCTTCCCCCTTGGCCACATCCCGGACCATGGAAATTGCCGAGGTGCAGCGGAAGCTTGATGTGGCAGGGGATGATCTTGCTTTAATCAATATGCATCTTGACGAGTCGCAAGGTATGTATTCAGAGCAATCCTCATACATTTTTGTGGTATAACCATGATGCTGAGATTTAGATGCTGGAATATGCATGGCTGCAGATGGTGCTGCCGCCGTTGAAGTTCTTCGAGCGGAGCTGGCCCGGGCCAAGGAGCAGGCCCGGCGTAGCAATGCTGCTGCCGAAAAGGCATCGGCTGAATTAAAAGCCGAACAAGCTGCACGGCGCCAAGATGAGGAAAATATATCCACGATGATGCTCGAACTGGAGAATGCTACCGGCCGCTGTGAATTTCTGGAGGAGAGTAAAGCCGTAACGGCTGATCTGGACAAGGCCTTACAAGAGGCGAGAGAAGCGCGGTCGGAATCCAGAGCAGCCCGTGAGGAGGTTCGGCAGGCGAGGGAGATTGTGGTTGGAAAGCCCTTTCTGCTGCAGGCTAAGTTCGGTGACCCAAACTATGCTCAACTTAACCAAGTGTGGAGTTCTCCGGACGAGTTCTTGGACTTGCCGAAGAGTTCTTCCAATATGGCGCAGTATTACCAAGCGCGAGATGGATATGCAACGGAGAATCTTTTTTGGTCGCAGTTTGGCGCATCAAAGCACCCTCTGTTGCTCAATGAACAGATGTGCCAATGGGCCGAACTTCATAGGATATCCGGCGCTGCCATGAAGGATCATAATCCGGTTGTGGCCAACCGAGCCTGTTCCGAATAGCTATTTCGGTTTGGTGCAGAGGCTTGTTGATACGCTGCCGCGTATCGATGCTGTGAAGCGGTCAACGTGCATTGAGGGTGCACGGATGGCTTTTGCCCGAGGCAAAACATTCTGGGGGAAGATGAAAGGCCATCGATGTTGCGACGAAGAGACCACCCAAAGGCAAGGACCGCCCGGAACTGGAGCATTATTTTGAAGACGTCCTAGAGGCCGCCCGCTTGATAGCGGGTCAGTGCTCGAAAGACATAATGTTCGAGTGAGGTGTATGGAAATTGTAAAAGACAATTTTATACTTAATCTATTTTTATGTTTTGCTCGAAAGCTTGAATTCCTCCTGTGCAACCGTTTTAATATAATCTGAAAGTTTTCTAGTCGTCGGCTTCAGCCCCCTCGTAGGAAGTACGGGGGTGTTCGGGAAAGCATTTAATCACTCTTTATCCAACGTCTTGGTCCATGAAGGAGGTGATAATGCGGCGGACCAGGCAATCGGACTATAAGGCGTTAACACTTTCACTTAGCCATAGGAGTTTTATGGTGGGGCTACGACATAGCCCCTGGTATGTATGCGGCGTAAGGTGCCTTACATATTCGATCTAAAGAAGATCCCTCGTGTGACACGGAGAATCGCTAAAGATTCCAGTAAGTCGTCAAGTGGTTGACCAGCTCTCGCCGCATCATGACAGTTAGTTTTCGGCTTCTCTACTGAGGTACTTGACCAGATGAACTAGAAGCACAATAGCAGTAGTTCTCCCTTCACTACCCTAGCCGATAGAGCGGAACGTAGGGTAGCAAGCACAGGAGCCGGGCAACCCAACTATTGACCCAAGACAATGATTCGGAGTTGATGCATATAAGGCCAAACTTGCGACGCTGAAGTACGCTGTAGAGCTGTTCGGGCTTTTGCTGGCAACTCATTTGTTCCCATACCGAGCCCCTGGCAGGTTATGCCAAGGTAAATCCGTGAAACAACCATGGGAGCCGTATTCAGTGGAAAGACAACACGGATGATTAGTTCAGATATTGTTTACTGGGAACTGAGCGATATGCCAATGATTACTTATGATATATATAAAAGCCATCCTCCCGGCTATTTGACATGCTCGGGGTCGGAGGCAGAGGAACAGGCATAGTACAGGCTCAAAAATAGAGAGTGCGGTCTACAAAAAGTTATTTTGGACCTCCTGTCGCACGTCTGCGCCGCCAGTCCTCGGCGGGGGGATTCCTTGATGGAAATAGCCCCTTAGGTGAGTGTACAGATCTGGACTCCGATAGAGCCAGTTTCCGACGTTTATCCTGTTCGTCACCTGTTTTTAAAGGATAGTGAAGTAGTCCTGGCCATCTCAGGCCCGGACCTAAAATCCAAGGCCTAGGCCCGATGGGCTTGCCCGTGGGCCAGGCTTGGGCCTGAGTTTTGAGCCCACCAGCAGGGCCTGGACGAGCTTGGGCTTGGCATATTGGCATTTTAAGGAAGAGGCCCGGCCCATGGCCCTAAGCCCTAAGGACTTTTTACCAGATGGGTCGGGCTTGGCCTTAAAAAGTTGGTCCGGTGGAAGGGCCTGGGAGGGCCTGGGCCTCAGTTTTCTGCCGTGGGCTTTTTTAGGCCCGGCCCATGGCCAGATATATAGTGAAGGAAGAAAAAATAAAAAGGAAAATAAATAAAAAATGTTACTGGGGTGTTTGCAGAGTTCTCCATATTGTGCTTCCGCCAATGCCCATGGTATCTTGAGTGTGTAATGATGTATGCACCGTACAAGTTTTGTAGGTGTACGAAGTGGGCGGCGGAAGCCGGGTTGCTATTTCCGTTCCGGGAATAGTTGATCCTCCGGTGGAGATTGCTTCTTACCCCCGGTGCTTCGTTGGTGAACCTTTCCGTCATCCATGTCGCCTGGCGGCCTCCTTCCCCTGTGCTTGGCATTGAGCTTGCCGGCCTGCTTAAGGACCCAGCAGTTTCTGTTAGTATGATTGGCTGGTTTATCGGGGTGGCCATGAATCTGGTAGGGTCGGTCCAATATCCTGTCCA
Organism: Triticum aestivum; assembly: GCF_018294505.1. Lineage (NCBI taxonomy): Eukaryota > Viridiplantae > Streptophyta > Magnoliopsida > Poales > Poaceae > Triticum > Triticum aestivum. The sequence continues at coordinate 55,447,921 of NC_057796.1, forward strand.
GGTTGGATGGTTCGTCGCGATTCGCCTTGAATGGCTTCTTCCGCTGACCGGGCTTGGGATTGCTGAATCCGGCGTTGACCGCTGTGTCGCGTGATCTTTCGTTATCATTGCGACTGTTGTATTTGCTTCGTCGTGGCTTGTCGTTGCCGTCTCGGATTTCGGAAGTGCCCGGGTCGCTGGCGCTATTGCTTCTACGAGCGAGCCAGTTGTCTTCTCCCGTGCAAAAGCGGGTCATCAGAGCAGTGAGGGCTGTCATGGATTTAGGTCCTTCTTGGCCGAGGTGACGTGCAAGCCATTCGTCCCAGACACTGTGCCTGAAAGCTGCAAGGGCTTCCCCGTCCGGACAGTCGAAATTTGGTTCTTTTTGACTAAGAACCGAGTCTAGAGCTTCCTGGCTGACTCTCCGGGCTGCTGGACAATGTGACTTAGGTCATCAGCATCCGGCGGCCGGACATATGTTCCTCGGAAGTTATCGAGGAAAGCATCTTCCAAGTCCTCCCAGCTGCCTATGGAATTTCCAGGCAGGCTGTTTAACCAGTGCCGAGCTGGCCCTTTTAGCTTTAGTGGGAGGTATTTAATGGCGTGGAGGTCGTCCCCACGGGCCATATGGATGTGGAGGATAAAATCTTCTATCCATACCGCGGGATTGGTTGTTCTGTTGTATGATTCAATATTGACGGGTTTGAATCCTTCGGGGAATTCATGATCCATTACTTCACCAGTCAAGCAAAGCGGGTGTGCGGCGCCTCTATGTTGGGCCACACTGCGGCGACTCCGAAGGAGTCCCTTTGCGGTTTTCAGCTCAGGCATGGCTAGGTTTGTCACGTCCAAATAGGTAGCCATCGTCGCATGTCGAGGCATGCTTGCATGATCCGTAGATCGGTCTTGCGTGTCCTGCTCTATTGTCCAAGACCCGCCGCAGGTCGTCTGGGCAATCATGATCCACGTTGTTCTTGCCTTTACGGCGAGGTGGGGCGGTCTGGTGTTTGGCTTGAGTTGCCTCTTTATTCGGACAGAGTTGTCGGTGACCTGTCGCATTGTGTGACGATGGTACGGGCTCCAACGCCCCATCATCGGACTGGTATAGCAATCGGTGCTTTGTGTAGCTTTTGGCTAGGCCACTAAGGCCATATTCTTCGGCGACCAGGACTTCGGTCCATCTGTCGTTGAGTATGTCTTGGTCAGCTTGAGGCTGCTGCTGCTTCTTTTTCAGGCTCCTTGCAGCGGCTATTAGCCTACGCTTGAAGCGCTCCTGCTTGAGGGGCTCTTCAGGTACGATGAAATCTTCGTCGCCGAGGCTTACCTCATCTTCGGAGAGTGGGAGGTAGTTGTCGTCCTCCGAACTGTCGCTGGGCAGGGCCTGTTCATTGGGGCGGGTTTGCCCTCTTTCCTATTCCCCCTGTTCGGATCTTGCTCCAACAGGGTCTTCATTGTTTTCGGCGCCGTCCGGAGTACTATTTTCTCCGGTGCCATCCTTGCGGTGTGACTTGGAGCGGCGTTCAGGGCGCCAGTACTTAGACTATGTCTCAGGTGGTTTATTCTCAACTGGATCTCCTTTGTCATTGTCGCGAGCTTTTTTAAGTGTATCGACCATGTATACATCATATGAAGTGGTGGCCGTCCCACGCCTGGTGACTGGCGGGTCTTGGCCTTGCTCCTTGTCGGCATCATCGTCTATATCGTCAATGTCTTCGGAGCGATAAGCAGGCATGTCGGTTAAGTCGTCGACAATGGCTATGAAGTGGGTGGCGGGCGGGAAGCAAAATTCCCCGTTATCAGCCACTAGCTCGAACCGAACATAGTTCGGCTGTGAGTCCTTCTCCAAGGACAAATTCTTTAAAGAGTTTAGCATCGCACCCAAAGGTGAGTGCTGGAAGATGTCTGTGGCGCTAAATTCGAAAATCGATAACTGATCCAGCTCGGCGTCCGCAGGCGTACCCGGTCTGGAACTTATAGCCGAATACGAGTCCGGAGTTCCATTGACATAGATATTGTGGGGTGTCGGGTCCATGTGCGGCTCCAACGCCATGGACTCTGTGGCCTCGGATGGCACGATCTGCTCTGGTTCTAAGGCCGTTGCAGCAACACGAACCATCTCATGGATGTGATCCGATGACAGATTTAAGTCATGTTCATCGGGGCGAGGGGGAGCGATCGCTGCGGTCTCGAATCCATTGAAGATCAGGTCTCCACGGATATCCGCGACGTAGTTCAAGCTTCCAAATCTGACCTGGTGGCCAGGGGTGTAGCTATCGACCTGCTCCAGATGGCCCAGCGAGTTGACCCGCAGTACGAAGCCGCCGAATACGAAAATATGTCCGGGGAGGAAGGTCTCTCCTTGGACAGCGTCACTATAGACAATTGAACCTTTCGTCGATGGCACAGTGGAACTCTCAATGAAAGCACCAATGTCGGTGTCAAAACCGGCGGATCTCGGGTAGGTGGTCCCGAACTCTGCGTCTAGGATCGATGGTAACAGGAGATGGGGGACACGATGTTTACCCAGGTTCGGGCCCTCTCTATGGAGGTACTACCCTACTTCCTGCTTGATTGATCTTGATGAATATGAGTATTACAAGAGTTGATCTACCACGAGATCGTAATGGCTAAACCCTAGAAGTATAGCCTATATGACTATGGTAATGTGTGTCCCTTCCGGACTAACCCCTCCAGTTTATATAGACGCCAGGGGGATCTAGGGTTTACATAGAGTCGGTTACATAAGAAGGAATCTTTGGTCGCCAAGCTTGCCTTCCACGCCAAGTAGAGTCCAATCCGGACACGGGTATAGTCTTCGGCCTTCATGTCTTCACAGCCCATCAGTCCGGCCCATTGATAACAGGTCGGATGCCCGAGGACCCCTTAGTCTAGGACTTCCTCACCTGTTTCCTCCTTCCTTTCCAAGTTGAAACCTTCACTCCTTGCTTGCAGCGCCGCCTCCTCGCCGGCGACCCTCCTTCACGCTGCTCGGCCTCGCCTATCCAGGCAGGTAATCCACACCCGACCCCCATCCTCCTCCTCCTTCCACATCCCACATGCCCCGACCGCCGACGCGACACCTCCCACCCAAATCACTGACCCCTCCACCAAATAAACACCGCCCTAAGCCATGGTGCGCGCAGTATAGCTAGGATTTCAAGGAGCATTTGGCAGCGGAGAAGCAAATTGCGGTCGCACGCGCGGATGAGGTCGCGATGGCTGCCATTCATGTCGACCCCCAGATCTTGGAGGAGCACCTCGCCGTCGAGGCCACCGTCGACGCCTCGCGCGCTAACGATGCAACACGGTTGGCTGATTGGTTCAATTTTGCAATGTGATGTTCAATTGTTGTGGGTGCATTCTATTATTGTATACCAAGTGAGAAATAAATCGAATTTGGTTGTACTAAATACATGAGAAACAAATACAATTGCTATATTTCCAAGTTGTTTAGCATCACTAGTAGAAAACGGAGCTTTAATACCGGTTCGTAAGGGCATTTAGTGCCGGTTCTCGTACCGGCACTAAAGGGTGGATATTAAAGCCCCCCCCTTTAGTCTCGGTTCAACACGAACCGCCACTAAAGGCCCACCACGTGGCACGATCCCGCGCCGTGGTATGGGGGACCTTTAGGCTCAGTTCTTTTGCCAGAATCTGGGGATTCTCCTAGAATCCGACCCCTACCCAGCTTCTCCCAGAATCTTTGAGCTCCATTTGTTTTACAATCCCATCTAATTAGACCCTAACTAGATAGGATTGTGAAACAAATGGGGCTCAAAGATTCTAGGAGAAAGCTGGGTAGGGGTCGGATTCTAGGAGAATCCCCAGATTCTGACAAAAGAACTGGGCCTTAGTCCCGATTGGTAGCACCAACCGGCACTAAAGGTATTATTATTATTATTTAAATTTTTCAGAAAAAATGTGATTTTTTTTATTTTCAATTTTTTGAATTATTTGACGATTTATTCTCTAATCACCCCTCATAACTTCTCAAGTGTGGATCACTCATTCCAAATCGTCTAACTTCCCGGCCGGTCACCCATCCTCTCACTACTCCAACCAGAGCACGCTTTACTTCCGAGTTTTATTCCCCCTAGCTTCCAAGTCTGCACTTGTTGTTTTCCCGACAATAGTAAGCTGTCAATCCTATTAATCCTCAGGAGTTTAGCTTGAGCAAGAAGTCACACGTTTCACCGTTTGAGTTTGAAACTATTATTCTAAAAACAATAATTATTTAGTAACACTAATATTTCTTGAATAAGTAGTTTGACCAAATTTGACCAAAACTCAAAAAACTAAAATAATTATTTAGTAACACTAATATTCTTGAATAATTATTTAGTAACACTAATATTTCTTGAATAAGTAGTTTGACCACAGTTTGACCAAAATTCAAAAAAAACTGAAATTTGAGCATAACATTTTGATATATTATACCTTTTTTCGACATCGTATGCAAAAGATATAGTCGTTTTACTTTTTCATCACTTTTTTTTGCAAAACATGTCCAAATTTAAGTTCTTAAATTTTCCTAACTAGTAGATGTAGTAACCTAACTACATCTCGAAGGATTTTAGTTTTTGAAGTTTTTATCATTTTCTTTTTTTTTTCAAAACTGAAATGGCGATACATGGGGGGGTAGAGTTTGAAAATTGCCCTTTAGTCCCAGTTTCTGTCTCCAACCGGGACTAAAGGTTAAACCCCTTTAGTCCTAGTTTGTGACACAAACCGGTATTATAGGTTAGACATTTAGTCCCGGTTTGTGTCACAAACCGGGACTAAAGGGGCTCGTGGCGCCCCGGCCTGATGCCAGCCTGCCACCACCCCTTTAGTAACGGTTCGTGGGATGAACCAGTACTAAAGGTTCAACACGAACCGGGACTAATGCATAGCCGTTCGAACTGGGACTAATGGTACCATTAGTACCGGGCCAAAATCAAACCGGGACTAATGTGTCTCACGTAAGGTCCTTTTTCTACTAGTGCATGCTTGGTTTGGTTAACTGTCTGATCTTCTATTAGGAGTATGTTATATTGTGCAATGTGATGCTCAGTTAATGTTTGGTTCATTTGTTGTGGTGTTTAGTTAACTGTTTGGTTCAATTCTGCAATGCGATGTTCAATAGTTGTAGGTGCATTCTGTTATTCACTACTGGAATCAGCTTCTTTGCCATCCGCCATGGCAGACGGCAAAGGCAAAGATCCCGGACGGCAAACTCCTTTGCCGTCAGCCAGCGGACGGCAAACCGGTAGATAGAAAACTTGGGTTGCCTGTTGAGCCGTAATATAGACATCGGGAACATCCAAATGGGTGCTTTGTTTGATTTCGACTACCCCTATATGTTCATGAGTCCTTCTAGTCTACCTCGGTTGGAACCATTAACATCTGAAGACTACGACGTTTGGTGGGTGAGGGAGTCCTGGACTAAGGGGTCCTCGGGCATCCGGCTTGTTATCCATGGGCCGGACTGATGGGATGTGAACATATGAAGGCCGAAGACTATACTCGTATCCGGAATGGACTCTCCTTGGCGTGGAAGGCAAGCTAGGCGACCGACTATGAAGATCCCCTCTTATGTAACCGACCCCATGTAACCCCAGATCTCTCCGGTGTCTATATAAATCGGAGAGCATAGTCCGGATAGGCGACATTCATTACCATATATTCACATAGGCTAGACCTAGGGTTTAGCCATTACGATCTCGTGGTAGATCAACTCTTGTAATAGTCATATTCATCAAGATCAATCAAGCAGGAAGTAGGGTATTACCTCCATAGAGAGGGCCCGAACCTGGGTAAAGATCGTGTCCCCTCTCTCCTGTTACCATCGATCCTAGACGCACAGTTCGGGACCCCCTACCCGAGATCCGCCGGTTTTGACACCGACGTTGGTGCTTTCATTGAGAGTTCCACTGTGCTGTCGCCAAGAGGATTGATGGCCCCTTCGATCGTCAGTAATGACATTGCCCAGGGAGAAACCTTTCTCCCTGGACAGACCTTTGTGTTCGGCGACTTCGTACTGCGGGCCAACTCGCTTGGCCATCTGGAGCAGGTTGATAGCCATGCCCCTGACCATCAGGTCAGATCTGGAAGCTTGAACTGCGTCGCGGATACCCGTGGAGACTTGATCTTTGATGGATTCGAGACTGCGGCAGTCGCTCCCCCTCTCTCCGATGAAGATGACTTAAAGCGGTCATCGGATCACACCCAGGAGATGGATCATGTTGCTGCAACGGCCTCAGAACCGAAGCAGATCATACCCTCTGTGGCCACAAAGTCCAGGGCGTAGGAGCCGCACACAGACTCGACATCCTGCAATACTTGCGTCAATGGAACACCGGACTCGTTTCCGGCTACACGTTCCAGATCAGGTGCGCCTACGGACACCGAGCTGGATCGGTTATCGATTTTTGAATTTGGCGCCGCATACCTCTTCGAGCACTCACCTTTTGGTGACATGCTAAATTCTTTAAAGAACTTATCTTTGGAGGAGAATTCACGGTCGAACTATGCCCGGTTCGAATTAGAGGCGGATGACGAGGAATTTTGCTTCCCACCCACCACCCACTTCATACCACCGTCGACGACTTAACCCACGTGCTTGACTATGGCTCCGAAGACATCGACGATATGGATGACGATGCCAACAAGGAGTAAGGCTAAGAACCTTCATTTACAGGATGCTGGACGGCCACCTCTTCGTACGACATGTACATGGTTGATACACCTAAAGGATCTGGCGACGACAAAGAAGAGCCAGACGCGGACAAGACACAGTCCAAACGCCGGCGCGCCAAACGCCGCTCTAAGCCTCGATGCTCATAAGATGGCAACACTGGCACCGGAGAAAATAGCACTCCAGGCGACGCCGAAAACAACGAAGACCCTACCGAAGCTACATCCGAACAGGAAGAAAACGACAACGGGCAAGATAACCCTGACGAACAGGCCATAGAAGATGACTTGGAGGACGATAGTTACTGTCCACTTTCCGAAGAGGAGACAAGCCTCGGCAACGACAATTTCATCGTGCCTGAGGATCCCCTAGAGCAGGAGCGCTTCAAGCTTCAGCTCATAGCTATAGCAAGGAGCCTGAAAAAGAAACAGCAGCAGCTTCAAGCCGAACAAGATCTGCTCGTCGACAGATGGACTGATGTCCTGACAGCTGAAGAATATGGCCTCAAGCGCCCAGCCAAGAGCTACCCAAAACATAGACTGCTACCTCAGTTCGACGAGGAAGCACCAGATCCCGTACCCCCCTCGCACAATGCGGACCGACCACCACGTGGTCAGGATAGAGCGGCGGATCGGCCACCCAGCAGCCGGGATAAAGCGGCCACTCAGGACGAACAGCAGCCTGCCCCATCGCCTCGTAAAAATAGAGACGGAAGAGTTCGGGTCACACTTACGACCTCCGGCAGATCCTGGACGATAGAGCAGGACATACGAGATCGATCTACGGATCGCGAGGGCGTGCCTCGAGGCACGACAATGGCTACTTATCCGTACGTGATAAACCTAACCACGCCCGGGCCGAATACCGCAGACGGACTTCATTAGACCTGCACCACGATGTGGCCCGCTATAGAGGCGCCGCACACCCTCTCTGCTTCATAGACGAGGTGTTGGATCATGAATTCTCCTAGGGGTTCAAGCCTGTCAGCATTGAATCATATGACGGCACAACTAACCCTGCAGTATGGATCGAGGATTTTATTCTCCATATCCATATGGCTCGAGGAGATGACCTCCACGCCATCAAATACCTCCCATTAAAACTCAAAAGACCAGCTCGACACTGGTTAAATAGCCTACCGGAGAATTCCATCGGCAGCTGGGAGGACTTGGAAGAGGCTTTCCTCGATAAATTCCAAGGAACTTATGTCCGCCACCGGATGCTGATGACTTAAGCCACATAGTTCAACAACCTGGAGAATCAGCTAGAAAATTCTGGACTAGGTTCCTAACCAAAAAGAACCAGATTGTTGAATGTCCGGACGCCGAGGCCTTAGCAGCCTTCAAACACAGCATCCGTGACGAATGGCTAGCATGCCACCTCGGCCAAGAGAAGCCGAAGTCTATGGCAGCCCTCACGGCACTCATGACCCGCTTTTGCGCGGGAGAGGATAGTCGGCTGGCTCGTAGTAATAACACAGCCAGCGAGACAGGACCCTCTGAGGCCAAGAATAGCACTGGAAAGCTCCGGCGCAAAAGACCCAAACGCCAAAGCAATGACAACAACACCGATGACACCACAGTTCACGCCGGATTCACTGGCTCCAAGTCCGGCCAACGGAAGAAGCCCTACAAAAGAAACAATGAAGGACCTTCCAGCCTGGACCGCATACTCGACCGTCTGTGCTAGATACACGGCACCCCGGACAAGCAAGCCAATCCTACCAACAGGGATTGTTGGGTTTTCAAGCAGGCCGGCAAGTTAAATGCCGAACACAAAGAAAAGGGATCACAAAGTGTGGACGAGGATGAAGAGCCCCGGCAGCCGAACACTGGGGGGCAGAAGAAATTTCCCCCTCAAGTCAAAATGGTGAAAATGATATACGCTACACACATCCCCATAAAGGAGCGTAAGCGAGCGCTTAGGGACGTCTACGCGGTTGAGCCGGTCGCCCCAAAATTCAATCCATGGTCTTCGTTTCCGATCACCTTCGATCGTCGAGACCACCCAACTAGTATCCGCCATGGCGGTTCAGCCGCACTAGTCCTTGACCCAATTCTTGACGGGTTTCACCTAACACGAATCCTGATGGACGGTGGTAGCAGCCTCAACCTGCTCTATCAAGACAAAGTGCGGAAAATGGGCATTGACCCATCACGAATCAAACCAACAAAGACTACCTTCAAAGGAGTCATACCAGGCATAGAGGCCCTCTGTACGGGCTCAATCACACTGGAAGTGGTCTTCGGTTCTCCGGACAACTTCCGAAGCGAGGAGTTAATCTTCGACATCGTCCCCTTCCGCAGCGGCTACCACGCACTTCTCGGACGAATAGCGTTTGCTAGATTCAACGCAAGCCACACTATGCTTATCTCAAGCTCAAGATGCCCGGTCCACGCGGCGTCATAACAGTCAATGGCAATACGGAAAGCTCCCTCCGAACAAAGCAGCACACCGCCGCCCTAGCAGCAGAGGTACGGAGCGGCCTTCTCAAGCAGCACCATAATGCGGCTGCCGAGCCCCTGAACATCATCAAGAGGCTCCGGACTACACTGCAGCAGGACAGCACGGCGCGTCAAGAGCTCGATTAGCAATTCGGCCTCCGTCCCAGTCCCGACGAAGTAGTGGCATTCGCACCACGCGTGCATAACTACGCACTCAAAATCCCATGGACATCGATGGAGGCAGAAGCTGACCCGAGATCTACAATTCGGCTAGACCGACCCCGGACATACATACTTTCACCTTTTCTTTTTATTTCAGGTTCCTTTTCCCACGGGCCTGCTGACCGGTCCCTTCGAAGGATCGGCATATATAAGGAGGAAAGCAACATAGGTGCATAGAGTAACCTCTATACGTCTTCTCGACGGTATTTATATTTATTTCCCAGGACCCGCACGCTGCGCCCTCTTGATTCCGGCATTTAAATAGCCCGGAGGCTTATCACACTATTTGTACAAGATACGCCTTGACGTATCCATCCAGTAAAAATGAAAATGGTTTGCGACCTAATTTCTAGCCTCTTACTTCACTTTATCTCGATCCGCTTATTGGTTGCATCATTATTCTTTGATACGTCTCATATTCGCCAGGGGCCACTTATCGCCCCAGAACACGGTAGCAAAGACCAAACAGTTCTTATATATATAAGTTCGGCACCCCGAATTTAGCATTATATGCATTGGCTCCGAATCATGTCTTTGGTCAATAGTTGGGTTGCCCGGCTCCTGTGCTTGCTACCCTATGTTCTGCTCTATCGGTTAGGGTAGTAAAGGGAGAACTACTGCGATTGTGCCCTGGCTTTGACCGGATGAGCACCTCAGTAGAGAAAGCCGAAAACTGACTATCATGATACGGCGAGAGCCGGTCAGCTGTTTGAGGGTTACAAAATCGTTGGAGATTTTTTCCGCGTCACGCGACGGATCGGCACTTCCCGATCATATGCTGACAGCACCCTGGCTTGGACCAGGGGCTGTGCACTTGCTTAATTATAAAACTCCTATGGCTAAGTGAGGGTGTTTAAGCCGTACAGTCTGATTGCCTTGTTCGTTGCGCTAAACAACTCCTCCAAAGGACCATATAATTGGATCAAGATTGTTTAGAATCCGTCCCGAACACCTCCATACTACCTACGTGAGGGCAGAAGCCGACGACTGGCCAACCCTCAGATTACAAATAACACGGCCGCACAGGAGGAAACAATTCAAAGCATAATAAAATTATTTTACAAACACCGGCTTTGTTCCCATAATACAAGGCAAGGGCAACATGAATACATCTATTCAAATACAATGTCCTGCGAACATTGCGCCACCACAAGTCGAGAACCCTCTACGACATCCGCAAAATATCGCTCAGGTGTACGGTGCTCCTTGCCCTCCGGCGGCCCGCTGGCAAGTTCAACAGCGTTCATCTTCGCCCACCACATCTTGCAGCGAGCGAAGGCCATACGGGCACCTTCAATATAGGCGGAATGCTTGATGACGTCCTGCTGCGGACACGCCTCCACCAGACGCCTCACGAGTCCGAAGTAGCTGCCGGGCATAGCTTCGGCTGGCCATAGCCGGATTGTCAAATCCTTCATGGCTAGTTCGGCCACCCTTTGCAGCTTCACCAGCTACTTCAGTTGATCGGTGAAGGACACGGGATGCTCTTGCATCACGTACTGTGACCAGAATAGCTTCTCCGTAGAACCTCCTCCATCGGCTCGGTAGAACTCTGCAGCGTCTGATACGCTGCGTGGTAGATCCGCAAAAGCCCCTGGGGAACTCCGAACCCGGGTTAGTAAAAGGTATTGCTTCTCCACATACTTGCTTTGCATCTTAAATGCCTTACCCGCCGTGATCTTCTTGGCCTCCTGGATCTCCTGGAAGGCGGCCTGGGCCTCACTCCGTGTAGTCTCCGCGCTCTGATGAGCCTTGGTGAGTTCGGCATCTTGAGCCGACGCATCATTCTCCAAGGTCTCACATTTTTTCACCGCATCTTGGAGCTCCTGCTGGATTTCTTTGACCCGGGCCTTCAGCTTCTTACGAGCGGCCTGCTGCTAGACAGCTTTCCCCTCGGCCTCGCCTAAGGCCTTCCTTAGGGCCTCGTCCTCGGTCGCGGCTCCTGCACATATTACGACACTACAGTCAATATACATTGCCTACACTTTCCGAACATACAGCAAGTCGTTATTTACCTTGCTTCTCTTGGAGCCGAACCATAACCTCGCCGAGCTCGTTCTCGGTCCGCTCCAGCCTCTGCCTCAATTCAGAGACTTCGGCAGCATGCGAGGTTGCGGCCAACAGCAACGCCTGCTTATGCATACATGCTATGTTAGTCTCCTGCAATAGATCCTCTGTCCGGTTCTTCTCGCCGGACAGTGTCTCAGGGGCTACTGACTACAGGTTTTTTCTCTATGTCACTTACCTCGAAACCTATCAACAGGCTGCTGCAGGCTTCGTTCAATCCACTCTTGGCAGACTGAACCTTCTCAATCACCGCGCCCATAAGGACACGGTGCTCGTCCATAACGAAGGCGCCTCGTAGCGCCTCCATCAGGTTATCCGGCGCCCCTGGATGGATAGGGACCACCGGCGGAAGCGGCGCACCCCCCTCCTTCAAAGGGGGCTGCTCGCCCGACTCCGGAGCCATATGGGTCTCCGAAATCATATTCGGCGGAGGGCTGAACTGAATACGGCCCTCCTTGGCAGTCTTCATGGGGATTGGCCCCTCCATGTGTCCGCCAGTGGAGGCCTCGCCTTGTGGCGCCTCCCGGACAACGTCCTGGACTCCTCCCTTCGGAGCGGTCCTCTGGGAGAACACTTCGGTGTCGTCCCCGGGGAGTAAGCGGGCGGTGGCGACTGGCTCGCCATCTCCGATGGTGCCAACGAACCTCCAGACGAGGATCGCTGGATTAGGTCGCGGGCGGACTGCAACAGTACAGTTAAACTACATCAAGATAATGGAAAGAAAGGGCAGGATGTGCGCACGAGCGAGCCCTATCACTTACGATGTGGCCTGGGGATTAGTGCGGGGGCGTCGTTCCGGACTGCTGTCAACATCCCACGCGGTGTTGACCGCTGGAACGCCCTTCCCCTTCTTGGGCATCTCCGCCTCCAGATGCGTCGGAGCTGCCCTCTTCTTCTTCTTCTCCTCGGGAGGAGGGTTGTTCTCCTCCTTCTCTTCCTCCTCGTCATTGTCCTCAGGGACATAGGAATGGGCCTCGTCGTCTTCGGACGTCGCGTCCGAAGTGCCCTTGCGACGGGGGCCACTCTTGGCCCCATTGGCCTTCTTCTTGGCCTTCTTCTCCAGCGCCTTGTATGGCGCCAGCACAAGCATCTCCGCTATGTGCGGGATGACCGGTTCTTCGGGTAGCGGAGCCGAACACTGGATCCGCTTCGCCCTCTCCATCCAGTCCTGAAGAAGCCATAATAAAAGCTCAGACATCACCCTCGAAACAATAAGGTTGGGGATACGACAGGAATAACGTACTTTGCTGGCGGGGTGTGAACAATCGTGACCACGGTCCGAATCCGTGGCCGGTGGTTTCTCGTTGCCCTTGAAGAGCGACTTCCACGCACCTTCGTGCGTAGTCTCGAAGAGCCTCACCAGGGTTGGTGCTTCTTCGGGTTGAACTCCCATAGCGGGCAGCTTCGGCGCTGGCACGGAAGGATCCGGCGAACCAACATCACCTGGATCACGTCGATGAGCTTGACGCTATTGGTTACCATGCTCTGAACACACGTTTGCAGCACTATCAGCTCGTCGGGGGAACACCAGTCCGGACTCTTCTCGACCCAGGAGGTGAGTTGCATAGGAGCACCGGAGCAGAATTCGGCAGCCGCGGCCTAGGTGGAGCCGCGTGGTTCTGTGATGTAGAACCACTGCTTCTGCCACTCCTTCACTGTCTCCACAAAAATACCTTTCGGCCAGGAGACGTTGGGTCGCTTGCTCACCATGGCTCCTCCGCACTCCGCGTGCTGGCCGTCCACCACCTTCGGCTTCACGTTGAAGACTTTGAGCCACAGCCCGAAGTGGGGTTGGATGCGGAGGAAGCCCTCGCACACCACGATGAACGCCGAGATGTTGAGGAAGGAATTCGGGGACAGATCATGGAAATCTACCCTGTAATAATACATCAGCCCGCAGAAGAAAGGGTGGAGTGGAAACCCCAGCCCGCGGAAGAAATGAGGAAGGAATACTACCCTCTCATTGGGCTCCGGGGTGGGGACAATTTGCCCCTCGGCCGGCAAGCAGTGGGCGATCTCCTTCGCCAAATATCCGGCCGCTCGGAGCTCAGTAATGTCCTCCTCCTTGACAGAGGAGACCATCCACTTGCCCTGACCACCAGTTCCGTACATGGTTGCTTAAGTGGAAAGGAGGTGAGAACTTAGGCGCTGGAGCTCGAGATCGGGAAGGCAGAGACAGAGAGAAAGCGTGAGAAGAGGAAGAGGGAATCCTTATCCTCTTATAAAGGCAGCAAACATTAAACGCCTCCTCACTCGCCTTGAGAATTGCCTATTCCCAAGGGTTGTGCAAACGACACGGTTGGGTTACCCATGCCCGCATTGATGAGAATCCCGCAATAAGGGGACACGATCTCTGCTTCGACAAGACATGCCAATAGCAACTGCGTCTCGAAACGTGGGACGGCAGAAGAAAAACGGTTCAAAATTATAACCGGACAGACGCGACGTCGTGTTGTAAAGAAGCTGTCGACGGATTAGATTCATGCAAATATTATATTCTCTCTGCGGTTGCGTGTGGTGTATAACAGGTTCGGATACAATCATCACGTCCGAAGACTATCTTGGAGTTCGGGAAAAAGGGGAACCCGCCTTGCAATGCCGAAGACAATCTGCACGCCGGACTCCTCGTCATTGAAGCCAGGTTCAGGGGCTACCGAGGGAGTCCTGGACTAAGGGGTCCTCGGGCATCCGGCTTGTTATCCATGGGCAGGACTGATGGGCTGTGAAGATATGAAGGCCGAAAACTATACTCATATCCGGATTGGACTCTCCTTGGCGTGGAAGGCAAGCTAGGCGACCAACTATGAAGATTCCCTCTTATGTAACCGACCCCATGTAACCCTAGATCTCTCCGGTGTCTATATAAACCGGAGAGCATAGTCCGGATAGGCGACATTCATTACCATATATTCACATAGGCTAGACTTCTAGGGTTTAGCCATTACGATCTCGTGGTAGATCAACTCTTGTAATACTCATATTCATCAAGATCAATCAAGAAGGAAGTAGGGTATTACCTCCATAGAGAGGGCCCGAACCTGGGTAAAGATCGTGTCCCCCGTCTCCTGTTACCATCGATCCTAGACGCACAGTTCAGGACCCCCTACCCGAGATCCGCCGGTTTTGACACCGACAGTGGGTTTTCACCATAGAATTGAAGTTCATAAATTGCTTCAACTCTTCCATAATACTCGATATCTCCTTCTCCGATAGCAGAGAGAACAATTTGTAGACTTTCGGTCGGCCATAGATAGCTCTTTGCCATAGGTACGAAAGCGACACCCGTTGATGTCGTATTTGTCAAATGAATGGACCTTATAGTCAAAACCATTAGCTACTTGTCTCAATTCGGCATCCATAATCTCTGAATTAGCCTACGTGTTTAATATGAAAGGATTGTTGCATTAGTCGCAAATTAGCCAAGAAATGAAATGGTCTAATGGAAATTACCGTTTTTTTGGAACCAAGAGATGAAACCGGGCTATTCGCCTCCTTGCTCTGCCAGAAGCTCATACTCTTCGACGGAATCCTTTTGGATCACCGCTCCATACGAGAATATGGCGACGTATCGACTGCATCAAATATCCAGGAATGAGAGCAGTTCAAAGGAATTAGAAGTTGCGAAACAATGTACCGAGATCTTACTCGATGTACGGCCGCACTTTAGTTAGGTTGTTGAAGAGATACAATGAAATGGTCCGCCATTCTTCAACATCCAATGATACTGGTTTCCAACCACTAGCTGGTGCGAGATTCCCTTTGCATAGGCTGAGGTTGGATCCACCCCTTTTAGGGTCGTCAGCATTGTACCGAGGCTTCGGATTATGCAAATGACGATTTTTGGCTTCGTAGTGTGCTATCACGAAGTTTGCCGCGTCCTCAGTGACGAATGCCTCGGCCATCAATGCCTCACATCTACGTTTAGTTTTACATTTTGCTCGAAGCGTCTTCTGCATCCTCTCAGTTGAGTAGCACCAACGATTTTGCATGCCCCCCCACCCAATCGTGCCTCAGTCGGGAGATGTAAAATCAAGTGTTGCATTGGATTAAATAAGCTTGGCAGAAAGATCATCTCTAACTTACAGATCAACTCTGGCGCCAACTGTTCCATTTCTTCTAGGAGGCCAGGCGATAGTTCTTTCGCACAAAGAACACGGAAGAAATAGCTCAGCTCTGCCAGTACTTGCCATTCATCCTCAGGGATGAAGCCATGCAACATCACCGGCATTATCAGCTCAATCCATATGTGCCAATCATGACATTTTAGACCAAATATTTCCAATTTTTCAAGACTCACTCCCCTCTTTAGATTTGTTGCATACCCATCGGGGAACATCAACTGCATTTTCACCCACAAAATAATTTCCTTCATAGCCGGCCTTCCAAGATTGAACCATGCATTTGGCTTCGTCCAGTTCCTCTTTCCTTTCGGTTCTTGCATGTTTTGTAACTGTCTATCACATAGCTCCTCTTGATCGACTCTAGCCTTAGTACCAAAAATGGGTTCGGCGATATTCTTTTCAGTGTGCATCACGTCGATGTTGTGTGGGCAAAGGAGGTCTTTGAAGTAAGGCAAATCCCACAAGCATGTCTTGTGAGTCCAAGCGTGTTCCTTATTATACCCCTTGAAATACCCTGGACGCTCTGGATCTGGCTCGAGAGCGTTTAACTGATCTAGGGTCTGTTGGCCTGTCAACGCAGGTGGTGCAGAGTGTTTGACAACTCTACCTTTGATGAAGTTCTTCTTGTCTTTCCTGAACTTATGGCGAGGATCTAGAAACGGTCTATGCAAGTCGAAGCAAGTATACTTGTGCCTTGCCGTCAGCCAACGAAACTCAAGAGCTCCCTTGCATGTGGGGCACGGGAACCTTCCATGCACACACCAGCCAACGAATAGCGCATACCCAGCAAGTCATGCATCGAGTACATGTACCAGACACGCATTATGAAGTTCTGTTTGCTAAAGGCGTCGTATGTCTTGAACCCATTATCCCAAGCTTCTTGCAATTCGCTCTTAAGCTGCATGTACACATTCATATTCTTCCCCGGATAGTTGGGCCCTGGAATTATCAACGTCAGGAAAATGTTCTTTCTTTGCATAATCTGCCCGGGGGGGGGGAGATTGAGTGGAATGACAAACATGGGCCAACAACTGTATGGGGCTACCGCCTGACCAAACACACTGAACCCATCCGTGCTGATGGCGACTCGAGGATGCCTTGGATCTGCCGTTTTTTCCTTATGTAATGCATTGAAGCGCTTCCACGCTTCACCATCTGATGTGTGCACCATCATCACATTCCCATCTGCATCTAGTTCGGTTCTTTTGTGCCATGTCATCTGTCTGGCCGTCTCTTCGACCATGAAAATACGTTGAAGTCTTGGTACGATTGGCATATACTGAAGAACATTAATGGGTATTTTGGTACGCGTCTTCTCACCCATACCGTTGTCTACCACAACATACCTGGAAGAATTGCAAATGGGACAATAGTTCAAGTCCTCATACTGAAGCCTAAATAAGACACATCCTTTCTCACAGGCATGTATCTTCTCATAGGGCATCTTAAGAGCACGGAGGATTTTGTCCGACTGGTACGGGTTTGGAGGTAGCACATGGCCTTTGGGTAGAAATCGTCCGAATACTGTCATCATCGCGTCGTAGCATTCTCTGCCCAAGTTGAATTGAGCCTTCAAAGCCATTATTTGTGAGGTGGCATCCAGCTAACAAAGCTCAGTGTGCTCGTGGAGAGGACGTTATGAGGACTCCAACATCTCAGTGAAGGCCTTTGCAGATTCCTATATCTCCTTGTCCGAGTCCCGAGCATCGTCAAAGTCTTGCACCATGTCTGCGATCCCGGTACCATGCTCGTCGGTGCGATGACGAACCACCTCGGCTCTGGCACATTGGGCAGACTCACCATGTAATGTCCAGACCGTGTAACCAGGCGTAACACCAAACTCCTGCAGGTCTTTACTCATTTCAAGCTCGTCCCTCTTTTTATAGTTGTCGCACCGGGCACATGGGCACCAGCTTAATTCCTGGCCATTTGCAAATGCGGCTCTAACAAACCCCTTGGTTTTTGTTAACCATTCCTCGGTCCAAACTTTCTGACTAGTGTAACCGCTGTACATCCACGCACGATCACTCATATTGACTTCCTACTGGACACACAAGAAATATATACATAATTAAGCAAACCATATCCATCAGTTAATGGAGTTTGTCAGTTTTATTACGTCCATGCAACCTACACGCTAATAGGTAAAGATAGGTCCTAATCCCACCCGAGTATGTGTAGATTGGGTTCGTTTTCCCATGCTCTGCTCCGGATCCGACGCAAAATTTTGGTAGCACCTCCCCGCTGTTCTCCTGATACACGTCTCGGCAATAAGCAGAGAGGATGTGTACCTGGAGAACAACAGGGAGGCACTGACGAAATTCTGCATCGGATCCGGAGGAGAGCATATGGGAAAACGAACCCAATCTACACATACTCGGATTGTCCATGGATAACATTGGACAATTCGAAAGAATCACGATTATAAATATGCAAATGCATGCATATTTATAGATGTAACCCTTTCGAACGGGAGACGCATAGTGGTTACGCATACTGATGATTGACACCTATAGCTAGCAAGTTCCATCGGCATGAAGACCAGAACAGAGCAAATGAAGGGGGGAGGAGAAGATGTCATTTGTGCTCACCAACGAATGCAGGGGCGGAGCTCGTCGAACACTAGACCCTCGCAGCGACGAAATAACTTCACATTTAAATCAAAATATGAGTAACATAGCGACACCCTAACCAGCTCATCCCCGAGCAAACTACATAGCAACTACCATCAGTGCAAGTTACATGAGGCGGTCAGCGTTGAACACTAGATCCACAGCCCACAAGTAAAGCCGGCGCCCGGCGTCCCGCAACAATAGTTCTGGTGGCCGATGACGGTCGAACACCTTGGCGAATTTGTCTGGCAGCCTCTGCGATGAGGATTAAAGCCAAGTTTTGAAATTTCAAACAACCAAACCGACTTGAGTTAGTTTGGGTGTTTCAAGTTTCAACACTTAGCTTTCAATCATCATCTCTGAGGCTGCCAAACAAATTCGTAATGGTGTTTGACTGCCATCGACGCCGAGAACTGTTGCTGCTGGACGCAGGACCCCTGTGTCACTTGTGGGACGTGGGTGTAGTATTCGACACCGACGGCCACATGTACATCACACTGACGATACATGCTATTTTGGGTACCATCGACACCGAGGAACCCCCTAACCCGCACGTCCCCGGGTAAACTAAATAGCAACTACCATCGGTGCAAGTTACATGAGGCGGTTAGCGTTGAACACTAGATCCACATCCCACAAGTGAAGCCGGCACCCGGCGTCCTGCAACAATTGCTTTGGGACGCCGGACGTCGGCGTCACTTGTGGGATGTGGATGTAGTGCTCGACACCGACGGCCACATGTATCTCGCACCGACGATACTTGTTATTTAGGGTTCCATCGACACCGATGAACCCCCTAACCCACTCGTCCCCGGGCGCCCTCAGGTATGGCGACGCACGGTCGACGGGTCAGCACTCGGACCAGGGGTTTCTCGGCATGGGCGTCGAGACCGGCGGGACCCACTGGCTCCACCATCTATCCCCTCGGCAACCCTCTTCCTTTTCCCCTTTTTTCCTCTTCTTCTACTTACTCTTCTTTTTTTCAATTTTTCTTCTTCTTCTAATTATCCAAATCTAAATCTGGCAGTAACCTAATCCTACCACTCTAACCTAAACCTAAACACAAATAACAGTCGAAAAAAAACCATGGCTCCGGCGGTGGTGAAGGAGGCGGCGGGCGCCGGGGCGGCGGGGGCGGGGCGCCGCCGGGGAGGGGCGGCGAGCCAGGGGGTGGTGCGGGACGGGACGGCGAGCCGGGGCGGTGCGGCGTGGCGGCGGGGCGGTGTGGCAAGCTGGGGCGGGGCGGCGGGGGCCGGTGGGGCGGCGAGCCGGGGCGGGGCGGTGGGGCGATCGGGCGGGGTGCCGGGCCGGGGCGGTGTGGCGATTGAGCGGCGGGGTGGTGGGGCGATGGGGCAGGGCGGTGGGGCGATGGGACGGGGCGGCGTGGCGGCGGGGCGAGGTGGCGGGGCGGAGCGGCGGTCGAGGGCGGTGAAGGCAGGAGATCCAGAGAGAGGGGTGGGGGTGCGGGCGCGGCCCCTTTTCTGCTAGTAGGTCACAGATCTTTGTCGTCTGCTAGCAGACGGCAAAGGGCGTACCTAGTGTGGTGGGGCCGGGTAAACGTCTGTTAAAACGGCTAGTTTCTTTGCCGTCTGCGAGCAGACGGCAAAGAAAATGGCCGTTAGGTCGTCCTCGTACGGCCGCCACCCACCCTCTTTGCCGTCAGCTAGCAGACGGCAAAGCTTATTTGCCGTCCGCTAGCGGACGGCAAAGATTGGCTGATGGCAAAGCCTTCCGTTGTCGTCCGCTGCCTCTTTGCCTGCCGTTTTCTGGCGGCTGATGGCAAAGCCTTTCTTTGCCGTTCGCTAGCTGGCGGCAAAGAGTCGGCAGATGGCAAATCTGCTGATTCCAGTAGTGATTGTATACCATGTGAGGAATAAATTGAATTTGGCTGTAGTAAATACATGAGAAAAAAAATACAATTGCTATATTTCCAAGTTGTTAAGCATGCTTGGTTTGGTTAACTGTCTGATCTTCTATTAGGAGTATGTTATATTGTGTAATGTGGTGCTCAGTTAATGTTTGGTTCATTTGTTGTGGTGTTTGGTTAACTGCTTGGTTCAATTCTGCAATGCGATGTCCAATTGTCGTGGGTAAAATTTTGTATTGTTGTGCATGCGAGGAATAAATCGGATTTGGCTACACTTAATACATGAGAAACATATACAAGTGCTATATTTCCTAGTTCTTAATCATGCTTGGTTTGGATAAATGGGGTTTCCATGTGGCTTGAATTAACCTGATGAATCTGCAATGTGCCTGTTTTTCATCAACATATTTTACTGATAGCATGCGAACCCTTACCTAACCTGATGACTAACTACCTTATATGTGTTGCAGGGAAACAATGGGAAGCACTGAGGTTTACAATCGAGGTTAGCACGTGCATGGTCCGTTGTCTAATAGCACATTATTGTGCAATTGCAGGAACCATTCTAATATTTAGGTTTTTAACAATTTGATCTTGCACATGTAGGTCCTGCTGTTAGAGGTTTTCACCCACTGTTTCACCCTTTTTGCATATGGGGAAATGAGTTGTCCATGAATATCAGTCAAGTCAAGAAACTTAGGAAGTTAGTTAGCATAAAGAAATTAGCGACAAAAAAAAGATCTTTGTCTGCACAATGAAGAAGACATCAATTCACTACAGGATGGTACTAACTATTATACCTTGCCTTTTTTATTCCTTTGCCCCATTTCCAATATTGAGAAGATATTTATACAGATCCTTGTTTTCAGGCCTTTCCAAAGCGGTTCACTGATGATTACCTCTCAAACCACTTGAATGGTCAGGAGGCGAGAAAGGTATTCATACAACGCCCACGGTTCAATATTGAAGTGTTCCTGAAGAGGACGAAGGATGGACAGTCAATCATCCATAGGCACTGGCCTAAAGTTACAAAGACCTTCAACATCAATGACGGCTTAATATTCGCCTTCTGCGTCAGCAGTTTTCCAGATGAGATACATCTGTCTATGTACCGTCTATGATGCTAATTTCGAAAGGTTATAGATGTTTCATGTGAAACTTGGTGCTGGTGTATTTGTGCAATGGGGTAGCTGAGTGCTGAAACTATATGCTGTTGTACTTTGAAGTATTTCAATTATGAAAATGACATATATTGTGTGCTTAATATGAAATGTCAATTAGATTAATAAATAGATTATTAATAATCGGATAATTAGCCTACTAATTGGGTTTTTCTATTGCAAACGGTTATTGAGAAAATACCGTGTGTGATGCATTCAATAACGCACATAGTTTTTAGGAATAAACTGTGTTAGATTAATGAACAATCAGACACGACATCCTCTTGAAAACTGTTTGCGTTAGGCCACCTGGTGCAAACGTTTACCACATAAAAACTGTGTGTGATGGACAGCCTTTGCCACACAGTTTCTTCTATGCACCGTGCATGATACATTCAATAACGCAAACGATAAAATTGTTAATATCGTGTGCAATGGTAACACTATCACAAACGATTTAATGGGGAAAATTGTGTGTGATGTACCTGTGAACGGAAACGTTGTCCTGAGCGACTGTGTGGGATGTACATACGAATGGAAACATTTAGCGGGGACTGACTCTATGGGATGTACTTGCGATCGGAAACAATTTTGCATGTATAATTGTATTTTTTTAGCTCTACTGTATGTATTTCCGTATTTGAGCGCTCACCGGTCACACACGACCTGATTGTGCCGAGCGTGTGTGCCAGGAGGGAATATCCCTGATGGTTTCTGGGTCGTGTGGGAAGGACCCCCTATCGCCGTCACTCACTTGGCGACGGTTCCGAACGCCGTCGCGGAAAGGGGTTAAAAACCGTTTTTATAACACCTCATTGTACTAGTGTCATGTCAACAATCCGCCTGTACATATTGTAGCTCGTGTACGCCTCCTTGGCCGCATACACGACGTGAGCTTTGTCGAGTTTCTCCATCCAGGCCGAGTGCCAGGCACGCTTGTCCTTGTTGCAGGAATCCTTCATGTCTCTGTAGTAGGGGTCGATGATGGCCTCGGCGAGGTGAACCAGTGAGTCCTTCTCATGCTCCTTGCTGCCCTAGATCTTGTATTGGCCCAGGATGTCAACAAGATTTTGGCAGGCGATGCCCAAATTCTTGAGCACCTTTACATCGTTGGTGATGTCCACCATAGGGAACATGTAGTGAGGGCTGTTGACAAACCTGGTGAAATGCTCGCAAGGACTTGTGGCCAGGCAGTAGTGGTAGACGAGGACATGATTGTGCACGCACATCTGGGCGACGGTGACCTTGGGACGAGACCCGACACAAGCGCGGGTGTACTCAAGGTCGAATCCGACCACCTTGTACTTCTCCTCAGCAGGCAACAACTCCATGATGTGGATGGAGTTCTCCACCCAGACCGGGTTGTTGGTGTACACCACCAAGAGCTCCTTGAACCTTCTATGGGTGTCCACCACGGCATGCATGGCGAACTGCCGCTCGTCATGGGCGGCCGCTCGGAGCACCATTGGAGCCACGCAGGATACCCTCTAAGAATTTGTCGTGGTGGGTGTGCTTCTTGCAATGGTGGGGCGCGATTGAAAGGTTGAAGAGACACAAGGGTTAAATGGCTGCTGTAATAAATGGGGGTCGGCCGGCCTGTAATCATCATGTCTTGTCACGGTGTTCATAGCGGAGGATTCCAGTGCATGCTTGACAACACCGCACCGCACGCGTTTCGTTTGACCACGTGTGGGCTCGAAGAGGCACCAAATGTATCGTCGGTGAGCCTGTTCCCGCGCTACCGCATAGTTTACGGCACAAGCTTCCCGCCCAGCTAGTTTGGCCACGCGTCAGCTAGAAGAGGGACAAATCGTGGGCGTCTATTGGCAAAAAGATTTGTAAAAATGAAGTGTGTGGAATGACTTCGGTCATAAGTTTACCCGTGGGTGACGAGGTCAAAGTTACACAGAAGGGTGATGATGGACACTCGAGTGCGATATTTAATTCTGCGCTCTACAGGGCACACAATTGAAGAAACCAACTGTGTGCAATAATGTCGAAGATCGCAGTCGAGTTAGCTATACAGATCGTGTGCTATGAGATCGACAAGGTAAACAGATTCAAGAATGGTAAATAAAATCTAGGTCCATTGCATATTAAGGTCAAAATAGTGCTACCAATATATGACTCTCATACGATGCCATTTCAATGATTGTACCACAAAAACATGAAATATTACAAGGTTCAAATTCCAGAGTTATATGTCTCAAATTCGAAGATTACAAGGTTTAAACTGATATTAGAAATGAAATTCAACTCATCAGCTGCAAAAGCTCGCGCTGCTCCACTGAACATGGATATCAGAGCAGTTCAAAATAATATTACCACTTCTAAGTCTGGTTTCGAAACCTCATAATTTTTGTAAAGGGGTCAGCCACTGAGAAGTCATGCATGGGGTTGACATGATGACTTCCGATTACTCTCCCATCTGAAGTTCCAAAATGAAATTCAGCATTTTTGGAGCCTATTCCATTCTATCGCAGCCGCCGGCACTGATCAACAAACCATTCATTTTTGCGAAATAAATGTAGGGCAAACCTCATTACCTTCAACACCCTTACTCTGACAACAAAGAACCTGGCGAATACAATCTCTGGTAAGGTCCCTCAGTAGGAGTTCAAAGTAATTTCTGAGAGATACAGATCTAGGCATTCGACATGATTGTTATACTGTATCACATTATCCACCACCGGGCCTAATCTTAGCTGGAAAAGAAGAAAATGTATTAGTGCCTACATGCAGTTTTGAACACTACTACAGGCCTATTTGGTTTCTAGGATTTGTAAAATGCACTAACATGCCATCTTCGATCCGACATGATTAACATGGGCATTTGATTACAATCTAGAAAAATGTAGCCTTCTTCACATGAGGTTGGAGTGGATGAAAAGTTCCCTAGGAAAACTAGTACAGATGAATCCAAAGGAGAAATGTGTATGGATTGTAACCATATGGATCAAGCAACCAATATGGGGGGGGACATGTATGTACTGAAATCCTCCAAAAAATCCTTCAGAAATCGTAGTACATTGTCATTGTAAACTTGGAAAAATGTGTCACAAATTGAACTCCCCTATGGTTAACATTTAATCGGAAAGGAGCATCACCTAGATATATAGCTTCTCCAGGCACAGAAAACATCTCAAGAAACTAACAACTTGCTCCAGGTTGGGGCCGATAGATTCTAGTGCCAAGACCTTCACTGTGCACAGTTTCGGGGTCAACCTTGTCGGAATCATTTTTTGGATGACAGATGAACATACATCTTCAAAATTAGAAATAATGTTAACTTCTAGAAGGAGAGGTAGAAGGCGGATGTTGAACCTGAACGGGTGTGGATCCAATAACAAGTTCGGAGTATTTGTCAGACGAGTAGCCCACCACTGTCAATTTTGGCGCAGAAATGACATTGATTCTTGTTGGACCTTCTTGATCAACTACAAGTAATCTCTCAAGTGAAGATGTGTCCCCAATGACAATACCGTGGTACACATCTTGTGATGTCTTCTTGCCGCACTAGCAACACACATAAATAGTCCGGAGATTCATGGAGATGATGTGGAAGCTACGCAACCCATTGATTGCCTGAAGACGAAGGTACTCGAGTGCAGTACAGCCACGGAGTAGGCGCTCCATGTTACCATTTGGGAGGCAGACAACGACGATCTCGAGGTGCTTCCGTCGTGGTAGAATAAGAGTGGGTGCATCATTAAGGGGGGATGGCAGTTCCTGAACTTGGCGATGCGCGGCATGGACGCGAGGCGGAGCGCGGACGTTGGCAGCAAGCGCATATGCCCATCATCAAGCTTGGCTCGGTCCTTGCCGAGGATCTTGGAGAACACATCCAAGATTTTGCGATAGCCATGGCAGAGCTTTTGCGTGTCGATGAGGTCAAGAGGGGTGGAGTTCCATAGGGGGCGCCACCGCCAGGAAAAGACGGTTGCCCGCGCCCCATATTTGATTGGGAGGAGGGAGATGATGACTGTCAACATATCATCCGGGAGGCTGCTGATGAAGTCTAGTCCTGCTGGAGTCACTCGCGGTTCTTGCTCGCCCCACCTCCGCTTGTTGGAAGCCCCGTTCTCCACCTCCGGAGTCTCGTTGTCAGTGGCGCTTTCTGATAGAAGTGGTAGTACATGGAATATTTAGTTAAAACATGGCAATAGAAAAGTGTATTGGTAACTAGAAGTTAGTAGGTAGGAATATAGTAAGAAAATGGAATAACAATTGGTTGCTTAAACACTACACAATTCATTTGATATTGCTGGGTAAGTCAACATGCAGATACTTGAAAAGAAAACTTACTTCGAACAAAGTCTGGACGGATGATATCATCGGGGAAGTTAGCATATATCTAATGACCAGGCTCTTTTATGTGCAGTACACTTTTAGTGCCAGCTTTCAGTACATAAAACTTAGAAATTTGTTTCCAAAGGCCAGTGCCAAAATAGGAGTCACCATGTTCATCAAGTCTTATAGTAGCAACGATTGTAAATCCATGGTTTGTGCTCAGTATGACATCCTTGCGGTCTTGATTTATGTAAAGGGAAAGCTTGTGCACTACAGATTCCGTTGCATAGCAAGGGACGCGCTGCAAAAAATGGTAGGATTGTTAAAGAAAATATGGTAACATGCAAATATGGGCCCAAATTGAAAGAACTGTACAGCAGTTGAAATCGAAGGACAAAAATCTATAATTAAACAAATAGGGTAAACATGATGTCATGGAAATATGAGAGTAATTGAAAGAACAATACATCATTAATTTGCCTATATAGAAAGAAGAGGGAAAAATCCTCTTTGACGTATATGGTGCATGTGGCACCTTTTATCCAAATGTAGCAATATTTAGTATATGTTCAGGAAAGTAGGCCATGCCAACAGATTTAGGGTGAGATTGAACATACCACGCGCATACTCGAGTCATCTGGAATGGTGAGATGAAACTCCATGGATGTCTGGCGGAGGCCGCAAAGTCCTGATGTGTCCGCGCACTGTACACTATATGAATGCAAGAAAACCCTCAAATCATCCCGAATAAAAATGAATTCACGGTGATTTCGGTCGGGTGATTAAAGGAGGCAGATGAACTGGGATAAGAGATGAGATAATATCTCATTAAATGAGTTACCTTGTTGTCCATGAGAAAAAACCCTCAGTATGGCGGATTCCCCAACCGGGCGGAGCTGGGTCGACCGCGAGCAGCGTCGAGAAAGTCGATGGCGATAGGCGGTGGCAAGCGGAAGTGGCGAAATGCGGTGGGGTTTGTCGGCAGCCTGGTGATGGTGGCTGGCATCGAGCTAAGTGGTTGCCGCCGCGATAGGCGGTGCCATGCAGAGACGCAGAGGAGCTTGTGCAGGTGTGAATGGGAACCGGAGGGGGTGGCGGGCGGGATGAGGGTTTTGCGACGTGGGGATGGTGAGGGTTTTTTTTAATTGGGTGGTGAGGGTTTTTCGTCCCACAAAGAGTTTCGAAGGCAACGGTTTGCTAGAGCCAACCGTGTGTGATTGACGTAAAGGCAAAATGAAATTCATTGCACACGGTTCCAATTTTGGGAACCGTGCATGATTGACGTACTACCTCCGTCCTGGTTTATTGTTCCCCTTTGTAATTTGTACCAAATTTTGACCAAATATTTAACTAACAAATGTTTATGCATGTCAACAAAAATTATATCATTGAACACTATGTTCAAATACGCATCCAGCGATGTAATTTTGGCTGACCTGCACTAACATTTTGTCAGTTAAATCTTTGGTCAAAATTAACACAAATTACAAAGGGGACCAATAAACCAAGACGGAGGTAGATTCCATCAACCGAACTGATTGCATCTATATCCCACATTTAGACATAAGTAAACATGGATTAAACATACTCAGACATAGATAATAAGCGTAGACAAGTATAGTTCAACCATAAGTGCATAGTTCAACCATCATTAAGACACTACATAGCCATATATAGTTCGATCCCACATCTCATCTCATCTGTCGGCACGATACTGAAGTTTTTCCAGGTACTCGGCGTACGCGCCGTGCGCCACCCTGCAAGAATACTTTTGCTTGAAGGAGCCAACGGCCCGTCCTCTTGCATGCACTAGAACACTTTGATACGCGTCATGAAGCTTGTGGTTGCAAAATGGGCATCGATAGCCGCCGTCCTAGGTCCTAATACGCCTATTATGCATTCCCGCATAAAGCTCCCTCAGGATTTGCCTCTTGTACCTCCCTTAGCCATCTTCATCCTCACTGTCCACATCGTGAGACAGCACCTATACAAATAGTTAGAAAAATGTGGCGTCAAATTAATTTTTACATACTAATCTCTAGCGAATATTTGGCAGTTGCCAAAATTTGGCATCAAATCAATGTTTACATGCCATGAAGTAGGATTAGGAATTTATGGCTATTTCTTTTTATACATATCCAGAGATTATGGTTCGATTTTTAAGCACAGTCGTCTATGTATAGACCAATCTTGAAGAAAATAATGGAACAAACATATATGTAGGTCATTCAAAATAAATTGTCAAGTCCTGGCTAGGAATTATTAGGAAGAACACTAACCCTAGTCGGATTACTAGCAGAAATCATTTGCACAAATGAAACAACTAATCACTTATCACTTGTACCATTCAAACAATCAGTACACTACACGGATCTAACGAAACTTACTCAGATTTCATGGATTGGGAGAACATAACCATAGGATTTCTATTCCAAAAAGGGGGAGGCAGGAGTAACCAGAGAAACCCTAGGATCTATTTGACACATAAATGGGTATAGATGACTAACCAGTTGTCCGTCGTCGTCGCAGTCGTTGCTGGAGTGGTCATCGGAGTCGTCGCTGGGGTAGTCGCCCGAGTCGTCATCGGAGTCAGTGTGGACCTATGCCTCCGGCTGTGGAAGCTCGACGCCATCGACGATGTTAGGGTGCAGCGATACCTCGCCGGCGGTGACGGCAACCTCTCCCTCCATCTCCACGACGTGCTTCGGTGCTTCAATAGCCCCGGCGTCGCCACTCCCTCCGATGGGGCGCTTCGGTGGCATCCTCATACACTAACGGCTATGAGGACTGAGAGCGGCGTCGAGGATGCAAGCGGAGAGAGAGGATTGTTTGTGTGGCGAGGATGGGGGTGCGGCCGCTCGGGCGCGCCATTAATATGGAGTAGTGGGAGAGAGGCAGGCGATGGTCAAGCCGCTGGCTCGCCGCTGCGCACCGGACTGCTGGCATGCCTATCGGCATTTCACACAGATACTCGCACGCCTCCCGATGACACTTCGCAGTGAGCATGCCTCTCGTCAATTCACACACCTGCACGCACGCCTCCCGGTCTGCCTGCGCGGCGTACTGCTCACAGGCGTCCCGTCAACTCACGCATGCTCGCACGGCACACGGGTTGCATGGCGGCACGTATATTGTTTTTCTATTTGGATGATTAATGCTGCCACTTTATTGCTTAACCGAAGCATGGCATGTATCCATTGTTGGTCTAATGCTCACGGTTCGAATAAATAATCCGTTTGGGATATTGGTTCCCAATTATTAATAATCTCCCGTTTGTAAGAAGATAAAGATTACATCAAAACTGGTCTCAAATTTTGACAAAAAAATAGTACAATGCCACTTTGTATTGGTGTCCATATAACAACACGATAAGTTTCATGAATTTCAAATAAGTTTTGGATGTACTAGAATTTAAAAATCAAGATTCTCAATGTTTGAAATTTCTTGCACGGGGAGTAACACATGCACTCAGTGAGACACATGTGTTTTTGCAATCCATTTAGGTGCACTGTCACGTGTGCATGTAGCTCAAATTTGATTTTTGCACATTATACCCCTAGAAATTCAATCAATGTACTAAAACGTCTTAATGATCTCTGGGTTTTTTTGCAAAATTAAAACGTCCCTCCTTTGGTAACATAAGTTCACCGCGGGATGATTTAACATGCATCATAGTTGCGGTGGATTCGTGGTGTGTGTGTGTGTGCGCGTGCGCGTCTGGGGCTAGCGGGTGGCTCGGAGTACACTACGAGTCGTGAGCCACCGTGTGGGTTGGTCGTTTTGTGAGGCAGGTGCCACATCAGAGTCATGAATTTCTTATTTAAAACATTACACAACCCTTTCATACATACATGTTTTGGCCACATGTATTCGATGGTTGTCCTACATGACACTACTCGCGTGTAACGCTTTCTGTGGGCCCGCGAGGTCGTTGTCCATCACTTTGACGAGCAGCCGACAGTGAGGTTAATTTGACCGGCAAGGTAGAATCTTTTTTCTTTGTGTTATGGTGGGAGTATATATATAGTACGTGTCCAAGAGGTGGGAGCGGACTAGCCCATATACTATACGTACGCGTTCGTGAACAAGTACACCTCACTCAGTGTCGGGACTTTTCAGTTTCCGAGGAATGTGCCACATCAAAGTTGTGAAATTTTCTATTCAAATATCACACAACACCTCTTTGGGCCACATGCATGCAGGCGGTGGTTATCCTAGGACACTCACATGTGACACTTCCATCTGTGGGCCCACGAGGCCATCGTCGATGCATTCATCACTTTGACCTACATCGGGAGAGGTTAATTAATTTCACCATCAAGGAGGATTCTTTTTAGGTTGTATTACGGTAGGAGCATACAGTATGCGTCGAAGAGGGGGAAGGGGGCCATCATATGTAGTACGCTTCATGAGCCTCGCTCTGTGTGGGGACTTTACGGTTTTCGAGCATGTGCCACATCAGAGTTGTGAATTTTGGGTATCCAACATATGTTCGGCCCACATGCAAAGCGATGGTGGTTGTCCTCTCGCACCCACTTAAGCGGTTATCAGCAACATCTGTGGGCCCGCTTGGTCCATCACTACTTTGCCTGACAACGAGAGAGGTTAATTTGACTTAGGAGGGGATTATTATTTTTGTTTGTAATACGGTATATATATAGGTCATGCTCTGGGATGACATGATATAGTTTGAGCACACACATGCATGTGTACGCATGAATCCCTCCCATCGAGTCGAAGTGGCTAGTACCACGACATGTCATGAACCGATCTCGCTCTGTGTGGGGACTGTACGATTTTCGACGCACGCGCCACGTCAATGTTGTGAAATGGTATTCAAACAT
This sequence comes from Triticum aestivum, assembly GCF_018294505.1. Lineage (NCBI taxonomy): Eukaryota > Viridiplantae > Streptophyta > Magnoliopsida > Poales > Poaceae > Triticum > Triticum aestivum. The sequence goes on from NC_057796.1 coordinate 55,478,203, forward strand.
GCATGCACGCATCACCTCCATACATATGCATGTAGTGGTTGTCTTCGAATGGTACACTCCCTCGCATGGTTATCGGCGACAAGCCTACATATTTGTGGGCCCACGTGGACATCCATGATCACCTTGACCGACAACAAGATAGGTTACCATGGCGGATTCGTCCTTTGGTTTGTGTTATCGTAGTATAGGTCATGGTGAGGTTCAAACCTAATTAAGTTTGAGCGCATACTATGCACGCATGCATGCATGAATCCCCGTCATCGGCTTGAAGTGTGGTGTGACATACATATGCATCGTCAACTAACCCTCACCCAGTGTGGGGATTTCTGGTTCGAAAGCATGGTGCCACATCAAAGTTGTTCCATTGTGTATTCAAACACACCTCTCCATACATATGTTTGGGCCACACGCGGGCAGTGGCTGTCTTCGGGGACTAGCTACTTGTATGATTATTGGCGAGCTAGCCCATCTCCGGGGTCTCATGGACGGCCATCACTTTGACCAACAATAAGAGAGAGGTTGTACGACCAAGATGGATTATTCTTGGTCCGTTTTACGATCCATCTTGGTGAGATGCCTCTCTGGCCCCCCGACTGAAAGTGAGTGTGTGGGGGGGGGCTGCTACTTCGCACGCTGCTAGGTGAACCTCCGTGGGGGGCATGCATTCATAGCTTAGGATTTCCTTCCTGCCGACACGAGGCGGGGGGCAAGCAATACCGTGCGCTTTGCGAGATAGGTGCCACATCGAAGTTGCATTTGGTATTTGAACATCAAACCACCCTTTTCATACATATATTTGGTCCACATGCAAGTGTGTTCGTGTTCTGACCCTCTCCCGCGTCATTTTTTGCCAAATTTATGCACATTAGACAAGTCGGATGACGCAACAGACATGGTTCACTCACACTAACCGTGTGCCACGCCGGTCCCCCTGTCACACACATCCGCACAGTACATTAGGCTCCACAAGGCTTCCCCTCTCAAAAATATCTACCCGCCTGCATCTTTTTCTGTTTGATAACACACGGTTATTATGTTTCGATCGTGTGTGATGTTTCTTGTTCCCACTCCCACCTGCATCCCTCAAAAATATCTGCCCACCTCGAGGGTTTTTCTGTTTCATAACACACGGTTGTTATCTCCGGACCGTGTGCGATCATCCAAATTTTCAATAGCCTTGGCATTTCACTCCCGCGTTTGACTCCTGCGTAGTAACATTTTAGTAGTCGCATCATTTCCTCAAACACACACCCCCTGCACACACACACACACACACACACACCAAAACCTCCTCGGGGGCACGCACCCACACCCACCCCCCCCACACACAGACCTCCCACGCTCGAAACCCTAGCAAGGTCACCGCCGCCGTTGCAAGGCCTCGATTATCAACATCTGCCGGTTTGCCCGTGTAGCTTACCCACCGATCTCCATACCCAGGCCGCCCTGAGTTTCTTAGAAGACGCCTACCAAACGCCCCCTTTCCCACAGATCCCCATCCCCATCCCCATCCCCCACTCCAAAGCGTCGCAGCCTAAGCCCGGCTACGCTTCCCATGGAGCTCGAGGAGCGACTGGCCCAAAAGAGGTGTATCGCGGTCTCTTCGCCAACGTCGCCGAGGAAGCTGACGACCATTACTGGCCGCATGCCCTCAATCAGCGGGCTAGAGTAT